>NC_056444.1:14674393-14734393 GCF_018296145.1 Oncorhynchus tshawytscha
TATTAGCAAACATATTGAAAATTGAGAAATCATGTGACTAAACTGAATTAAAAGAAGAAGAAACAACACTATGAAATAAAGGTAAATGACATTAAAAAATATAGTAAAAGCTTTGGAGCACCTTCAATAACATTTTGGGAAAAATAAAAATTCAGCTCCATCATGAATCAAGTGGCTCATTCATCACAAAACTGACTGATTTTGCTTTAAGGATTTTTTCATTGGCAAAATAAGCAAATTTAGGCATGACATGCCAGCAACAAACGCTGACACTACACATCCAAGTTTAACCGAAAAATTATGTAAGACAAGCATTGTATTTGTGAATTACGACAAAGTGAGTGAGGAAGAGGTGAAAAAATATTGTTTTCTATCAACAATGACAAGCCACCCGTGTCTGACGATATGTCAGATGTGTCAGATGATACTACTCCTATTTTCCATATTTTAAATTTAAGCCTACTAGAAAGTGTGTTGCCCTCAGGCCTTGAGGGAAGCTAAAGTTATTCCGCTCCCTAATAGTAGTAAAACCCTTTTACTGGCTCAAATAGCCGACCAATCAGCCTGTTACCAACCGTTAGTAAACTTTTGGAAAAATGGTGTTTGACCAGATACAATGTTATCTGGTCAAACACTTTCAGCGCTTATAGAGAAGTACGTTCAACAAGCATAGCACTTACACAAATGACTGATGATTGGCTGAGAGAAATTGATGATTGACAAGATTGTGGGGGCTGTTTTGTTAGACTTCAGTGTGGCTTTTGACATTATCGAACATAATCTGATGCTGGAAAATGTATGTGTTATGGCTTTACACCCCTGCTATAATGTGGATAAAGAGTTACCAAACTAACATTATTATCTAACAGAACACAGAGGGTGTTCTTTAATGAAAGCCCCCAACATAATCCAGTTAGAATCAGGAATTCCCCAGGGCAGCTGTCTAGGCCCTCACTTTTTTTCAATCTTGACAAACAACATGCCACTAGCTTTGATTAAGTCCAGTGTGTCTGTGTGTGCGGATGACTCAACACTATACACGTCAGCTACCACAGCGACTGAAATGACTGCAGCACTTAACAAAGAGTTGCAGTTAGTTTCAAAGTGGGTGGCAAAGGAATAAGTTCATCCTAAATATTTCTAAAACTAAAACAGTTGTATTTGGGACAAATAATTCACTAAACCATAAACCTCAACTAAAGTTGAGGTGACTAAACTGCTTAGAGTAACCCTGGATTGTAAAATGCCATGGTCAAAGCATGTTGATACAACAGAAGCTAAGATGGGGGGGAGTATGTCCATGATGAGGCCCTACTCTGCCTTCTTAACAACACCATCAACAAGGCAGGTCCTACAGCACGTCTGACCCTTGGATGTACACAGTTAACATTAATAACATGCATGTTATCTTCCAGCTCAAAGGGAAGGAGAGATGTACTTCATCACTACTTGTATTTATGAGAGGTATTGACATGTTGAATGCCCAGAGCTGTCTGTTTCAACTACTGTCGCACAGCTCGGACACCCATTCATACCCCACGAGACATGCCACCAGAGGTCTCTTCACAGTCCCCAAGTCCAGAACAGACTACGGGAGGTGCACAGTACTACATAGAGCCATGACTACATGGAACTCTATTCCACATCAGGTAACTGATGCAAGCAGTAGAATCAGATTTAAAAACAGATACATATACACCTTATGGAACAACGGGGACTGTGCATACACACGCACACACACACAATAACATATGCACTATACACACACACACAATAACATATGCACTATACACACACGTCCACATGGATTTTGTATTGTAAATATGTGGTACTGGTGGAGTAGGGGACCAAGGGCACGCAGTGTGTTGTGAAATCCGTGAATGTTTTCAGCATGTGCTGGGAAATGCCCCAGGGGGGTTGTTGAGTTCTAGGGGAAAGACATTATAATCTCTGTGCTTATTGGACCAAAATGTTGCCATTAGATCCAATAGTGATGCTTCTTTGTATGAAAAAGTACAAAAAATGTAGTGACTCGCTACTGGAAGTGCATCTGGATAAGAGAGTGTGATAACTTGTCAGATCGCCAATGGAGACAACTACAAATAACATGGTGGATTCCAATGCAGCAAAATGGCTGCTCACATTTAAGGAAGGTGTCCTTATGGAACTGTCCACGGCCGGGATCCACAGGAGCCAGGGTGTCCACTCTCCACGGCCCGGATCCACAGGAGCCAGGGTGTCCACTCTCCACGGCCGGATCCACAGGACCAGGGTGTCCTTATGGAACTGTCCACGGCCGGGATCCACAGGAGCCAGGGTGTCCACTCTCCACGGCCCGGATCCACAGGAGCCAGGGTGTCCACTCTCCACGGCCAGGATCCACAGGAGCCAGGGTGTCCACTCTCCACGGCCAGGATCCACAGGAGCCAGGGTGTCCACTCTCCACGGCCAGGATCCACAGGAGCCAGGGTGTCCACTCTCCATGGCCGGGATCCACAGGAGCCAGGGTGTCCACTCTCCACGGCCAGGATCCACAGGACCAGGGTGTCCACTCTCCACGGCCAGGATCCACAGGACCAGGGTGTCCACTCTCCACGGCCAGGATCCACAGGACCAGGGTGTCCACTCTCCACGGCCAGGATCCACAGGAGCCAGGGTGTCCACTCTCCACGGCCCGGATCCACAGGAGCCAGGGTGTCCACTCTCCACGGCCAGGATCCACAGGAGCCAGGGTGTCCACTCTCCACGGCCAGGATCCACAGGAGCCAGGGTGTCCACTCTCCACGGCCAGGATCCACAGGGCCAAGTTGTCCACTCTGGAGCATTTATCCAACTGACCTATACATCCATGAATCATATGTAACTATTTCTGATGTCTGTATTGTGATGTATTGTTCAATAGATGTACTATTTAATATATATTTATTTATATTAGATGCAACATATGCTATCAGATGTTCTTGGTGGGTGGTGTTGGTGGGGGCACACGTGTTTTATGAATCCTATCAATTAAAATAATAAACATTTGATGTGGGGGGGGGAATAAAAAAGTACAAGGACCCCTGTTAAGATTCCTTTATTGTCCAATTGTACACAAAGTCCAATGGAAATTCAGCTTCAGCTTTATCTTCAGGCACCTGCTTAGCCAGCCTGTCAGCAACTGCAGTACAGTAGGACCCCAGGAAGCAGCATGCAAACTCTAGACTTGACTGTCAGCTCTACTTGCCAATACTCATAGTTATTATGCTCTAGTATAGCAATAAGAGTGGTAAGTGCAATGAATTGAATGCAATGCAATGACAGGATATAGCAATACCTATCAGTAGGTATCAGTTATGTTGCAGGTATTGAGCTGCCTTTGATACAATGAGTGATGGGCCCAACTGAAGAGATTGTATCTGAGGAGAAAGATGGATCAGACACAGGTTTAACTCCCCGTCAGCATGCTGGCTGGTTACCTACATACTACAGTATGAGGGATGGGGTTTCCTGTTCATTCATGTCTCTCTCTCTGTCTCTCTCTCTCTGTCTCTCTCTCTCTGTCTCTCTCTCTCTGTCTCTCTCTCTGTCTCTCTCTCTCTCTGTCTCTCTCTCTCTGTCACTCTCTCTCTGTCTCTCTCTCTCTGTCTCTCTCTCTCTGTCTCTCTGTCTCTCTCTCTGTCTCTCTGTCTCTCTCTCTCTGTCTCTCTCTCTCTCTCTCTCTCTCTCTCTCTCTCTCTCTCTCTCTCTCTCTCTCTCTGTCTCTGTCTCTGTCTCTCTCTCTCTCTCTCTCTCTCTCTCACACTCTCTCTCTGTCTCTCTCTCTCTCTCTCTGTTTCTTTAAAATGACAAAAGATACCAGGCAGACAGGAAGCTGTCAACTGAGGAGGGAGTTTTACTCTTCATTCATTCCTCTGTCTCTGTCTCTCTCTTTGTCTCTCTCTCTCCTTTCTCATACACACCTGCTGCAATGGTACCTTCAGTTCTGATAAATTCAATGTGTTCATTTTGGAAGTTTTTGTCACTAAGTGTTTACAGCCAAGCCACATGACTTCACTCACACCCACTTTTGCTGACATGGGTTTAGGAATGTGTATCTATTGCCTATGAAGGTAAATTACACTGCACATGCTCAAATAAACAAATGACTCCTGTTTAGAACAATGAATGCTGCCATGAATGAGATTATGCAACATTACTGACAACCATGCATAACCCATGCAGACAACTCATTTAGACTTGTGTAGTAAGTAAATAGTGAATAGCCTTGTCCAAGCCAGAACAGCCCAAGGCCAGCCCTGAGCTGACAAGGTAAAAAATCTGTTATCCTGCTCCTGAACAAGGCAAGTGTAAACTCGGAAGGAAGAACCATTTGGGTTCCACATTTTTAAGAAGGCAGTTTATTTATTTAACTAGGCAAGTCAGTTAAGAAATTCCTATTTTCAATGACGGCCTAGGAACAGTGGGTTAACTGTCTCTCTCTCTGTCTCTCTCTCTGTCTCTCTCTCTGTCTCTCTCTCTCTGTCTCTCTCTGTCTGTCTCTCTCTAACTGAACCCACTGTTCCTAGGCCGTCATTGAAAATAAGAATTTGTTCTTAACTGACTTGCCTAGTTAAATAAATACATGGCCCTCTTAAAAAATGGGTTCCAAAAGGGTTCTTTGACTGTTCCCATAGCAGCACCCCTTTTGGTTCCAGGTAGAACCCTCTGTAGAAAGGGTTCTACATGGAACCCAAATGGTTCTACCTGGAACCAAAACGGGTTCTTCAAAGGGTTCTCCTATGGGGATAGCCGTAGGACCCTTTTAGGTCCTGCATAGCATCTTTTTTCCTAAGAGTGTATCGTAAGGCAGCTTGATGTACAGTACACCCCCTGGACAGGACACTAGTCTATCTCCTGTTTCTGTAGTGAGACAGCTTGACGTACAGTACACCCCCTGGACAGGACACTAGTCTATCTCCTGTTTCTGTAGTGAGACAGCTTGATGTACCAGTACACCCCCTGGACAGGACACTAGTCTATCTCCTGTTTCTGTAGTGAGACAGCTTGATGTACCAGTACACCCCCTGGACAGGACACTAGTCTATCTCCTGTTTCTGTAGTGAGACAGCTTGATGTACCAGTACACCCCCTGGACAGGACACTAGTCTATCTCCTGTTTCTGTAGTGAGACAGCTTGATGTACCAGTACACCCCCTGGACAGGACACTAGTCTATCTCCTGTTTCTGTAGTGAGACAGCTTGATGTACAGTACACCCCCTGGACAGGACACTAGTCTATCTCCTGTTTCTGTCGTGAGACAGCTTGATGTACCAGTACACCCCCTGGACAGGACACTAGTCTATCTCCTGTTTCTGTAGTGAGACAGCTTGATGTACCAGAACACCCCTGGACAGGACACTAGTCTATCTCCTGTTTCTGTAGTGAGACAGCTTGATGTACCAGAACACCCCTGGACATGATGCTAGTTTGGCTTATATGGGGTCACAATGTCACCTAAACATTATATATCTTTTGAGGGCTGTTATATCATTGTAATGTACAGTATAATAACTTTCTCATCTCAGTGTATCAGTGACTCTTCCTGTATTTCCCCTTTGGTGTGGTTTATTCATCTACTTCCTGGTCAGTCCTTTGGTGTGGTTTATTCATCTACTTCCTGGTACAGTCCTTTGGTGTGGTTTATTCATCTACTTCCTGGTCAGTCCTTTGGTGTGGTTTATTCATCTACTTCCTGGTCAGTCCTTTGGTGAGGTTTATTCACCTACTTCCTGGTCAGTCCTTTGGTGTGGTTTATTCATCTACTTCCTGGTCAGTCCTTTGGTGTGGTTTATTCATCTACTTCCTGGTACAGTCCTTTGGTGTGGTTTATTCACCTACTTCCTGGTCAGTCCTTTGGTGTGGTTTATTCACCTACTTCCTGGTCAGTCCTTTGGTGAGGTTTATTCATCTACTTCCTGGTACAGTCCTTTGGTGAGGTTTAATCATCTACTTCCTGGTACAGTCCTTTGGTGTGGTTTATTCATCTACTTCCTGGTCAGTCCTTTGGTACAGTCCTTTGGTGGTTTATTCACCTACTTCCTGGTACAGTCCTTTGGTGTGGTTTATTCACCTACTTCCTGGTACAGTCCTTTGGTGTGGTTTATTCACCTACACTTCCTGGTACAGTCCTTTGGTGTGGTTTATTCATCTACTTCCTGGTACAGTCCTTTGGTGAGGTTTATTCACCTACTTCCTGGTACTGTACAGACCTTTGGGCTGCATTCCAAACACTTACCTTTGGGCTGCATTCCAAACACTTAACAGACACACACTATCCCCTCAGCCCTCAAATTAAGTGGACACTTCTGATGACGTTCCGTGACGTCAGACGAGTTTACACTTGCAGGGCAAGGGGCGAGGGGTGAGGGGGTGAGGGGCGAGGGGGTAAGGAAGGAGTGAATTATAAATGGACCGCCTTTGCCCGGAAATTCGTCACTCGTTCGTCCCGCGACGATTTGTATTTTCAGCCTCTTACTTACATTTGTATGTTGACTCCATATTGACGTTGAGGTTTTAAGTTTTGGTTAACTTTTCTTAGCTGATGTACAATCATCGCGAATTGAATTATGGGGCGTTTCAGGCCCCCAGGAGTGAACATAATTGTACACTCGCACACAAGACTAAAAAAACGAAGGCTGAGGAGCTTACATTGCAAACTTCCCTTGCTTGGCTAATCATTTAACTGCCCCTGAACAAGGCAGTTAACCACTGTTCCTAGACCAGTTAACCCACTGTTCCACTGTTCCTAGACCAGTTAACCCACTGTTCCTAGGCCAGTTAACCACTGTTCCTAGACCAGTTAACCCACTGTTCCACTGTTCCTAGACCAGTTAACCACTGTTCCTAGACCAGTTAACCCACTGTTCCTAGACCAGTTAACCCACTGTTCCTAGTTAACCCACCAGTTAACCCACTGTTCCTAGACCAGTTAACCCACTGTTCCTAGACCAGTTAACCCACTGTTCCTAGACCAGTTAACCCACTGTTCCTAGACCAGTTAACCCACTGTTCCTAGACCAGTTAACCCACTGTTCCTAGGCCAGTTAACCCACTGTTCCTAGGCCAGTTAACCACTGTTCCTAGACCAACCCACTGTTCCTAGACCAGTTAACCCACTGTTCCTAGACCAGTTTAACTGTTCCAAGTTAACCCACTGTTAACCTACTGTTCCTAGACCAGTTAACCCACTGTTCAGTTAACCCAGTTAACCCCACTGTTCCTAGACCAGTTAACCCAGTTTAACCAGTTAACCCACTGTTCCTAGACCAGTTAACCCACTGTTCCTAGACCAGTTAACCCACTGTTCCTAGACCAGTTAACCCACTGTTCCTAGACCAGTTAACCCACTGTTCCTAGACCAGTTAACCCACTGTTCCTAGACCAGTTAACCCACTGTTCCTAGACCAGTTAACCCACTGTTCCTAGACCAGTTAACCCACTGTTCCTAGACCAGTTAACCCACTGTTCCTAGACCAGTTAACCCACTGTTCCTAGACCAGTTAACCCACTGTTCCTAGACCAGTTAACCCACTGTTCCTAGACCAGTTAACCCACTGTTCCTAGACCAGTTAACCCACTGTTCCTAGACCAGTTAACCCACTGTTCCTGTTAACCCCTAGACCAGTTAACCCACTGTTCCTAGACCAGTTAACCCACTGTTCCTAGACCAGTTAACCCACTGTTCCTAGACCAGTTAACCCACTGTTCCTAGACCAGTTAACCCACTGTTCCTAGACCAGTTAACCCAGTTAACCCACTGTTCCTAGACCAGTTAACCCACTGTTCCTAGACCAGTTAACCCACTGTTCCTAGACCAGTTAACCCACTGTTCCTAGACCAGTTAACCCACTGTTCCTAGACCAGTTAACCCACTGTTCCTAGACCAGTTAACCCACTGTTCCCTAACCCACTGTTCCTAGACCAGTTAACCCACTGTTCCTAGACCAGTTAACCCACTGTTCCTAGACCAGTTAACCCACTGTTCCTAGACCAGTTAACCCACTGTTCCTAGACCAGTTAACCCACTGTTCCTAGGCCAGTTAACCCACTGTTCCTAGACCAGTTAACCCACTGTTCCTAGACCAGTTAACCCACTGTTCCTAGACCAGTTAACCCACTGTTCCTAGACCAGTTAACCTACTGTTCCTAGACCAGTTAACCCACTGTTCCTAGACCAGTTAACCCACTGTTCCTAGACCAGTTAACCCACTGTTCCTAGACCAGTTAACCCACTGTTCCTAGACCAGTTAACCCACTGTTCCTAGACCAGTTAACCCACTAGACCAGTTAACCCCTAGGCCAGTTAACCCACTGTTCCTAGACCAGTTAACCCACTGTTCCTAGACCAGTTAACCCACTGTTCCTAGACCAGTTAACCCACTGTTCCTAGACCAGTTAACCCACTGTTCCTAGACCAGTTAACCCACCCAGTTAACCCACTGTTCCTAGACCAGTTAACCCACTGTTCTAGACCAGTTAACCCACTGTTCCTAGACCAGTTAACCCACTGTTCCTAGACCAGTTAACCCACTGTTCCTAGACCAGTTAACCCACTGTTCCTAGACCAGTTAACCCACTGTTCCTAGACCAGTTAACCCACTGTTCCTAGACCAGTTAACCCACTGTTCCTAGACCAGTTAACCCACTGTTCCTAGACCAGTTAACCCACTGTTCCTAGGCCAGTTAACCCACTGTTCCTAGACCAGTTAACCCACTGTTCCTAGACCAGTTAACCCACTGTTCCTAGACAGTTAACCCACTGTTCCTTACCCACTGTTCATAGACAGTTAACCCACTGTTCCTAGACCAGTTAACCCACTGTTCCTAGACCAGTTAACCCACTGTTCCTAGACCAGTTAACCCACTGTTCCTAGACCAGTTAACCCACTGTTCCTAGGCCGTCATTGAAAATAAGAATTTGTTCTTAACTGACTTGCCTAGTTAAAAAAAGGTAAAAATAAAAAATAAATTAATTGCTATCGATGACAAATATAGCCGAGGGTGATTCGCCCAAGGGCATAAGGCGAGGATAAGTGGATGTGGATGTGCTCTTTTATGAGTTTGAAACGCAGCTCAGGTGTGGTTTATTCACCTACTTCCTGGTACTTGTACATT
This sequence comes from Oncorhynchus tshawytscha, assembly GCF_018296145.1. Classification (NCBI taxonomy): domain Eukaryota; kingdom Metazoa; phylum Chordata; class Actinopteri; order Salmoniformes; family Salmonidae; genus Oncorhynchus; species Oncorhynchus tshawytscha. The sequence continues at coordinate 14,683,530 of NC_056444.1, forward strand.
AAGGCTTTGTGTCCACAGTGACTATCATTAGCATCGTACAACATTTACAGGAAAATCCCAGCTCCACATTGTGTTGACGAAACAAATCACAGCACACCCTCGTAATATGAGCGATGTATTTAGGTCCTGAATGATGGGCCTGGGAACCATGAAACAGTGTATGTAATATGACATCCTCCTTCTCTGGTTAACTTCAATGACTAAAGCAACAAGGGGACAGAATTATCCTCTCATGGAGTTATTGAGTGTGTGTGTGTGTGTGTGTGTGTGTGTGTGTGTGTGTGTGTGTGTGTGTGTGTGTGTGTGTGTGGTTGTCTGTGTATACAAACAAAACCAGTCCTCTGCTAGATCATTATCATTTCTCAGACTCAACTGATTGTATTTCTAAACTTCACAAAAAATAGTTGTTGGACCTGCTTTGGTCTGTAACCACATGAAGTGTGAAGGGACAGGCTCCTCCCTGCCTGCCTGCCCTGTCTTTCCTGTCTTCACAAGCATTTCGCTACACTCACATTAACATCTGCTAACCATGTGTATGTGACTAATACAATTTGATTTTATTTTATTTGCCCTCCCTGTTTGCCCTGTCTGTCTGTCCTTCCTGTCGCCCCTCCCTGTCGGCCCTCCCTGTCGGCCCTCCCTGTCGGCCCTCTCTGTCGGCCCTCCCTGTCTGCCCTCCCTGTCTGCCCTCCCTGTCGGCCCTCCCTGTCGCCCCTCCCTGTCGGCCCTCCCTGTCGGCCCTCTCTGTCGGCCCTCCCTGTCGGCCCTCCCTGTCTGCCCTCCTTGTCTCTCCTCCCTGTGTGTCCTCCCTGTCTCTCCTCCCTGTGTGTCCTCCTTGTCTCTCCTCCCTGTGTGTCCTCCCTGTCTCTCCTCCCTGTGTGTCCTCCTTGTCTGCCCTAACAAGTCTGCAGACGTGTGTGTTTGTTATATGACTCAGTTTATCATCAGTGACAGCAGAGCATGCTCATTGTATATTTTTCACATTTCATCACGACAAAGTTTGCTTGTATACATTTGAGTTAGAATCTTTGTTAGAATCTTTGTTAGAGTCTTTGTTAGAGTCTTTGTTAGAGTCTTTGTTAGAATCTTTGTTAGAGTCTTTGCTAGAGTCTCGGGCTGCAGTTACAGTATCTGCACTTCTGATACTGATACAAATGTTGTTCGCCTTAAGGAGATGTTTCATAATTTTAGACAGGCCAGGCCACAAGACATTTGTACCATCTTTGTACCATCTCATCACAATGAACATACAGATGTAGGATCTTAATTTGAGCCAGTTTGCGAGAGTAGAAAAAGAATCCTGCAACAACTGGAAATGTGAATTATTTTATAATGAATGGCATTTTTCGTAAGGGAAAAGCAAGTCTGATATGTCAGACTTCAAAAGCCTTTTCAAACCTTAAATACAGGTTTAAAAATGTTCTCCTGCAACAGGGTGGTCAAATTAAGATTCTACATCTGCAGGGGAATTACCAGTCTGTGTTTTCAATAGCCATTCCTATATTATAGTAAAATAGACTACTCTCTCTCTCTATCGTCTTGGGGTGCATCCAAATGGCACCTTATTCCCTATATAGTGCACTACTAGTCCTATGGGCCCTGTAGTAGTGCACTACTAGTCCTATGGGCCCTGTAGTAGTGCACTTCTAGTCCTATGGGCCCTGTAGTAGTGCACTACTAGTCCTATGGGCCCTGTAGTAGTGCACTTCTAGTCCTATGGGCCCTGTAGTAGTGCACTACTAGTCCTATGGGCCCTGTAGTAGTGCACTACTAGTCCTATGGGCCCTGTAGTAGTGCACTACTAGTCCTATGGGCCCTGTAGTAGTGCACTACTAGTCCTATGGGCCCTGTAGTAGTGCACTTACTAGTCCTATGGGCCCTGTAGTAGTGCACTACTAGTCCTATGGGCCCTGTAGTAGTGCACTACTAGTCCTATGGGCCCTGTAGTAGTGCACTACTAGTCCTATGGGCCCTGTAGTAGTGCACTACTAGTCCTATGGGCCCTGTAGTAGTGCACTACTAGTCCTATGGGCCCTGTAGTAGTGCACTACTAGTCCTATGGGCCCTGTAGTAGTGCACTACTAGTCCTATGGGCCCTGTAGTAGTGCACTACTAGTCCTATGGGCCCTGTAGGGCACCTAGTCCTATGGGTAGTGCACTACTAGTCCTATGGGCCCTGTAGTAGTGCACTACTAGTCCTATGGGCACCTAGTAGTAGTGCACTACTAGTCCTATGGGCCCTGTAGTAGTGCACTACTAGTCCTATGGGCCCTGTAGTAGTGCACTACTAGTCCTATGGGCCCTGTAGTAGTGCACTACTAGTCCTATGGGCCCTGTAGTAGTGCACTTCTAGTCCTATGGGCCCTGTAGTAGTGCACTACTAGTCCTATGGGCCCTGTAGTAGTGCACTACTAGTCCTATCTGACCAGGCATAGTCTGGAGGATGGGGACTGTCTGTTGAAGTCTGGCCCTGTAGTAGTGCACTACTAGTCCTATGGGCCCTGTAGTAGTGCACTTCTAGTCCTATGGGCCCTGTAGACTGTCTGTGACAAACACTGAAGTCCTATGGGCCCTGTAGTATGGGAGTGGGGACTGTCTGTATATAAACACTGTTGAATATGGGAGGATGCCATTTGGATAAAATGTAACATAATGGGGCCCTGATACACACTGGTGAAGTCCTGAGGGGGACCTCAGCTGTGTCTGTTGGGAGGTCCTGTATGATAAACACTGTTGAAGTCTCTATGGGAGGATGGGGACTGTCTGCATGATAAACACTGTTGAAGTCTGTATGGGAGGATGGGGACTGTCTGCATGATAAACACTGTTGAAGTCTGTATGGGAGGATGGGGACTGTCTGCATGACAAACACTGTTGAAGTCTGTATGGGAGGATGGGGACTGTCTGCATGATAAACACTGTTGAAGTCTGTATGGGAGGATGGGGACTGTCTGATGAGAAACTGTTGAAGTCTGTATGGGAGTGGGGACTGTCTGCATGATACACACTGTTGAAGTCTGTATGGGAGGATGGGGACTGTCTGCATGACATGTTGATGATCATGGGGATGTCTGTATGATAAACACTGTTGAAGTCTGTATGAGAGGATGGGGACTGTCTGTGTGATAAACACTGTTGAAGTCTGTATGGGAGGATGGGGACTGTCTGTATGATAAACACTGTTGAAGTCTGTATGGGAGGAGGGGGACTGTCTGCATCCTATAATAAACTAATGGGATGAGAAACTATTGTATGTTGACAAGTACAGAATCTGAAAGGACCCAGAATGGATGATCATGGATGTTGGGAGAGACTGAGGGGGCTTGTCTGATCATAGATATTGGGAGACACTGAGGGGGCTTGTCTGATCATGGATATTGGGAGAGACTGAGGGGGCTTGTCTGATCATAGATGTTGGGAGAGACAGAGGGGGCTTGTCTGATCATGGATATTGGGAGAGACAGAAGGGGCTTGTCTGATCATGGATATTGGGAGACAGAGGGGGCTTGTCTAACCATGGATATTCAGAGAAACTGAAGGTGCTTTCCTAACCCAGTGTTTCCTAATCCCAACCCAGTGTTTCCTAACCCACTCTTTCCTAACCCTAACCCTAACCCAGTGTTCCCTAACCCTAACCCAGTGTTCCCTATCCCTAACCCAGTGTTTACTAACCCTAACCCTAACCCAGTGTTTACTAACCCTAACCCAGTGTTTACTAACCCTAACACAGTGTTTCCTAACCCAGTGTTTCCTAACCCTAACCCAGTGTTTACTAACCCAGTGTTTACTAACCTAGTGTTTACTACCCCAAACCCAGTGTTTCCTAATCCTAACCCAGTGATTACTACCCCTAACCCAATGTTTACCACCCCTAACCCAGTGTTTCCTAACCCTAACCCAGTGTTTCCTAACCCTAACCCAGTGTTTACTAACCCAGTGTTTACGAACCCTAACCCAGTGTTTACTAACCCAGTGTTTACTAACCCTAACCCAGTGTTTACTAACCCTAACCCAGTGTTTACTAACCCTAACCCAGTGTTTACTAACCCTAACCCAGTGTTTACTAACCCAGTGTTTACTAACCCTAACCCAGTGTTTACTAACCCTAACCCAGTGTTTACTAACCCAGTGTTTCCTAACCCTAACCCAGTGTTTACTAACCCAGTGTTTCCTAACCCTAACCCAGTGTTTACTACCCCTAACCCAGTGTTTACTAACCCAGTGTTTACTAACCCTAACCCAGTGTTTACTAACCCTAACCCAGTGTTTCCTAACCCAGTGTTTACTAACCCTAAACCAGTGTTTACTAACCCAGTGTTTACTAACCCTAAACCAGTGTTTACTGATCCAGTGTTTTCTAATCCAGTGTCTTCTAACCCTGTGTTTACTAATCCAGTGTTTCCTAACCCAGTGTTTTCTAACCCAGTGTTTTCTAACCCAGTGTTTACTAATCCAGTGTTTCCTAACCCAGTGTTTTCTAACCCAGTGTTTCCTAACCCAGTGTTTTCTAACCCAGTGTTTTCTAACCCAGTGTTTACTATTCCAGTGTTTCTAACCCTAACCCAGTGTTTCCTAACCCAGTGTTTTCTAACCCAGTGTTTTCTAACCCAGTGTTTTCTAATCCAGTGTTTACTATTCCAGTGTTTTCTAACCCAGTGTTTACTATTCCAGTGTTTTCTAACCCAGTGTTTACTAATCCAGTGTCTTCTAACCCAGTGTTTTCTAACCCAGTGTTTTCTAACCCAGTGTTTACTATTCCAGTGTTTTCTAACCCAGTGTTTACTATTCCAGTGTTTTCTAACCCAGTGTTTTCTAACCCAGTGTTTTCTAACCCAGTGTTTTCTAACCCAGTGTTTACTATTCCAGTGTTTTCAGTGTTTCTAACACAGTGTTTACTAATCCAGTGTCTTCTAACCCAGTGTTTACTAACCCTAACCCACTGTTTACTAACCCAGTGTTTACTACCCCTAACCCAGTGTTTACTAACCCTAACCCAGTGTTTACTAACACAGTGTTTACTAACCCTAACCCAGTGTTTACTAACCCTAACCCAGTGTTTACTAACAGTGTTTCTAACCCAGTGTTTACTAACCCAGTGTTTACTAACCCTAACCCAGTGTTTACCAATCCAGTGTTTCCTAACCCAGTGTTTACTAACCCAGTGTTTACTAACCCTAACCCAGTGTTTACTAACCCTAACCTAGTGTTTCCTAACCCTAACCCAGTGTTTCCTAACCCAGTGCTTCCTAACCCTAACCCAGTGTTTACTAACCCTAAACCAGTGTTTACTGATCCAGTGTTTACTGATCCAGTGTTTTCTAATCCAGTGTTTACTAACCCAGTGTTTCCGGATCCAGTGTCTTCTAACCCTGTGTTTACTAATCCAGTGTTTCCTAACCCAGTGTTTTCTAACCCAGTGTTTTCTAACCCAGTGTTTACTATTCCAGTGTTTTCTAACCCAGTGTTTACTATTCCAGTGTTTTCTAACCCAGTGTTTACTAACCCAGTGTTTTCTAACCCAGTGTTTACTAATCCAGTGTTTCCTAACCCAGTGTTTTCTAACCCAGTGTTTTCTAACCCAGTGTTTTCTAACCCAGTGTTTCTAACCCAGTGTTTACTATTCCAGTGTTTTCTAACCCAGTGTTTACTAATCCAGTGTCTTCTAACCCAGTGTTTACTAACCCACTGTTTTATAACCCAGTGTTTACTAATCCAGTGTTTTCTAATACTAACCCAGTGTTTACTAACCCTAACCCACTGTTTACTAACCCAGTGTTTACTACCCCTAACCCAGTGTTTACTAACCCAGTGTTTACTAACCCTAACCCAGTGTTTACTAACCCTAACCCAGTGTTTACTAACCCAGTGTTTACTAACCCTAACCCAGTGTTTACTAACCTAGTGTTTACTAACCCTAACCCAGTGTTTACTAACCCTAACCTAGTGTTTCCTAACCCTAACCCAGTGTTTCCTAACCCAGTGTTTACTAACCCTAACCCAGTGTTTACTAACCCTAACCCAGTGTTTACTAACCCTAAACCAGTGTTTACTAACCCAGTGTTTTACTAACCCCTAACCCAGTGTTTACTAACCCTAACCCAGTGTTTACTAACCCAGTGTTTACTAACCCTAACCCAGTGTTTACTAACCCTAACCCAGTGTTTACTAACCCAGTGTTTTCTAACACTAACCCAGTGTTTACTAACCCTAACCCAGTGTTTACTAACCCAGTGTTTACTACCCCTAACCCAGTGTTTACTAACCCAGTGTTTACTACCCCTAACCCAGTGTTTACTAACCCAGTGTTTACTAACCCTAACCCAGTGTTTACTAACCCTAAACCAGTGTTTACTAACCCAGTGTTTACTAACCCTAACCCAGTGTTTACTAACCCAGTGTTTCCTAACCCTAACCCAGTGTTTCCTAACCCTAACCCAGTGTTTACTAACCCTAAACCAGTGTTTACTGATCCAGTGTTTTCTAATCCAGTGTTTTCTAATCCAGTGTTTACTAACCCAGTGTTTCCAGATCCAGTGTCTTCTAACCCTGTGTTTACTAATCCTAAACCAGTGTTTACTAACCCAGTGTTTACTAACCCTAAACCAGTGTTTACTGATCGTGTTTACTAACCCAGTGTTTCCTAACCCTAACCCAGTGTTTACTAACCCTAAACCAGTGTTTACTAACCCAGTGTTTCCTGATCCAGTGTTTACTAACCCAGTGTTTACTACCCCTAACCCAGTGTTTACTAACCCAGTGTTTACTAACTCAGGGTTCTCTAAAACCTGGTCCTGGGGACCATCTCATAATCAAGCCTTTTGTTGAATCAGGTATGTTAGTGCAAGGGCAAAAGTAAAAATGCTTTTGCCATGGACAATAGTTTGTTTTTCCCATGGATAATAGTGAGTTTTTCCCATGGATAATAGTGTGTTTTCCCCATGGATAATAGTGAGTTTTTCCCATGGATAATAGTGAGTTTTTCCCATGGATAATAGTGAGTAGATTGTTGGATTAGATGGTGAGAAAATGGATGAATGAATAGCTTTGAAATGATTGACTCTTCGCTAAGCCCCGCCCCAGAAATGTGGGCAACCAATCGCAGCGCTCCAATGTATATTAACTGTCGTTGAGTCTGACACCTCAGACAATCTCATGTTTAAATGAATGAAAGCCTGTCAGGGCTATGGCAAAAATGGAGAGTTTAAATGGCTAAATAATTTAACAGTGCACCAGGAGTACTTGCTACTGTGATTCCTGTAATGCAGAGCCTGTTGATGCAATATTTTTCGAATCTGAAATTATACTTTTGATATATTGTTTGCTAGCTCAGCTGGTTAGCTAGCTCTCGGTCTCATTGACCACCAAACGTTGCTAACACTAGCTAGCTAGCCACTTAATATAAATAGTTTTCTCAAAATGTATATTTTGTTAGCAATGTTATGAATCCAACTCCCATCTGCTGTCAACATCAGAATATGATTTCAGAGTGCTAGTTAGCTCCAAAAGTGGTTATAGCTTTGACTGCATGCTAACAGTGAATTGTGAGCCATTCGGTGGCTAGCTACACTAGGCTACAAACATCATTTTACCAGGTTCCCATGAAGCAATTGTAATGACAGTCTACCACCCAAGAGTTTCCTGATTAGCAAGAAGTAGTCCGTGTTTAATTTAATCTCTTCCAATTTGAATAAACACTTGGAGGTGTTATATAAGTAATAATATCGGATGAAACCAGTGGTGAAGTCTAGGACGATCACTTATTATTGATATCTACATAGCGTTGATGTGAATCACACTGCTGCTCTCTCATGTAGCTATTTGCCCCTTACGGATTGTGGTTGTTGAGGATGGCTGTTCACAAATCTAAAATGTGTATTTCAACCCAATAATGGCTGAATTCAAGAAGTTTAAGCTGCCTATCAATCATTGTTTTTGAAACCAGTGGACAGCCGGTGAAAAATGCGCTCTTGCCAGAACTGCATAGTGAGGATCCCAGCCTATGGAATAAAAGTGATGCTTTTATTGCCCGATCTAATTCATGGTGATACATGTTTTTTAATCCATAGGCCTAATGGACACATGCTCAATCCCTAGCGGATGTTTGGCATTTTAGCTGAGCTGTCATTGTCTATTCTTAGGTGAATTGTTTGAGTTTGTCTATTTTTTTTTTAGAATATAATTATTTTATGTTCCCAGAAAAGAAAAAACTGTCAGCAAAGACGGATAAGATGTGTAGAGAAAACATAACAGCAATATGACATCAGAATTCACACAAGACAGATAAGATGTGTGAGAAAACATAACAGCAATATGACATCAGAATTCACACAAGACGGATAAGATGTGACATAACAGCAATATGACATCAGAATTCACATGTTTAGAGAAAACACAGAAGGATACACATACAGTTGAAGTGGGAAGTTTACATACACCTTAGCCAAATACATTTAAACTCTCCGCTTTTTCACAATTCCTGACATTTAATCCGAGTACAAATTCCCTGTCTTAGGTCAGTTAGGATCACCACTATTTTAAGAATGTGAAATGTCAGAATAATAGTTGAGAGAATGATTTATGTCAGCTTTTATTTCTGTCATCACATTCCCAGTGGGTCAGAAGTTTACATACACTACAATTAGTATTTGGTAGCATTGCCTTTAAATTGTTTAACTTGGGTCAAACGTTTTGGGTAGCCTACCACAAGCTTCCCACAATAAGGTACGGGTGAATATTGGCCCATTCCTCCTGACAGCTGGTGTAACTGAGTCAGGTTTGTAGGCCTCCTTGCTCACACATGCTTTTTCAGTTCTGTCCACACATTTTTTATAGGTTTGAGGTCAGGACTTTGTGATGGCCACTCCAATACCTTGATTTTGTTGTCCTTAAGCCATTTTGCCACAAATTTAGAAGTATGCTTGGGGTCATTGTCTGTTTGGAAGACCCATTTGCGACCAAGCTTTAACTTCCTGACTGATGTCTTGAGATGTTGCTTCAATATATCCACACCATTTTCTTTCCTCATGAAGCCATCTATTTTGTGAAGTGCACCAGTTCCTCCTGCAGCAAAGCACCCCACAACATGATGCTGCCTCCCCCGTGCTTCACGATTGGGATGGTGTTCTTCGGCTAGCCAGCCTCCCCATTTTTCCTCCAAACATAATGATAGTCATTATGGCCAAACAGTTCTATTTTTATTTAATCAGACCAGAATACATTTCTCCAAAAAGTAAGATCTTTGTCTCCATGTGCAGTTGCAAACCATAGTCTGGCTTTTTATGGCAGTTTTGGAGAAGTGGCTTCTTCCTCGCTGAGCGGCCTTTCAGGTTAGGTCGATTATAGGACTTGTTTTACTGTGGATATAGATAGTTTTGTACCTGTTTCCTCCAGCATCTTCACAAGGACCTTTGCTGTTGTTCTGGGATTGATTTGCACTTTTAGCACCGAAGTACGTTCATCTCTAGGAGACAGAACGTGTCTCCTTCCGGTCCCATGGTGTTTATACTTGAGTACTATTGTTTGAACGTGGTACCTTCAGGCATTTGGAAATTGCTCCCAAAGATGAACCAGACTTATGCAGGTCTACAATTTGTTTCCTGAGGTCTTGGCTGATTTCTTTTGATTTTCCAATGATGTCAAGCAAAGGGGCACTGAGTTTGAAGGTAGGCCTTGAAATACATCCACAGGTACATCTCCAATTGACTCAAATGATGTAAATTAGCCTATCAGAAGCTTCTATGACATAATTTGTGGAATTTTCCAAGCTGTTTAAAGGCACAGTCAATTTAGTGTATGTAAACTTCTGACCCACGGGAATTGTGATACAGTGAATTATAAGTGAAATAATCTGTCTGTGAACAATTGTTGGAAAAAGTACTTGTGTCAATGTCACGCCTGACCGTAGAGAGCCTTTTAATGTCTCTATTTGGTTTGGTCAGGTGTGATTTGGGGTGGGCGTTCTATGTTTTTTGTTTCTATGTTTTGCCTGGTATGGTTCTCAATCAGGGACAGCTGTCTATCGTTGTCTCTGATTGGGAACCATACTTAGGTAGCCTTTTTCCTTCCTTTCTTTGTGGGATGTTGTCTTTGTGGCACATAGCCCTTAAGCGTCATGGGTGTTGTGGATTGTTTATTGTTTATTGTTGGCGGCATTTAAAAAATGAAGGAATATTTACGCTGCGCTTTGGTCCAGTTCTTTCGAAAGCCGTGGCAGTCTAGGACAAAGTAGATAAACCTAACCGACTTGTCAAACCTTAGTGTGTTAACAAGACATTGTGGAGAAGTTGAAAACAAGTTTAATGACTCCAACCTAAGTGCATGTTGACTTCAACTGTAAGTGTTGATCTTAAACCTTTAAACACAACTGTTTAGGTTAGTGTGTTAAGGTTGTTGTGGTGTTTAGGTTAGTGTGGTGGTTAGGTTAGTGGGGTGTTTAGGTTGGGGTTTTTAGGTTAGGTTGGGGTTTTTAGGTTGTGGTGTTTAGGTTAGTGTGGTGTTTAGGTTAGTGTGGTGTTTAGGTTGTTGTGGTGTTTAGGTTAGTGTGGTGTTTAGGTTAGGTTAGTGGGGTGTTTAGGTTAGTGTGGTGTTTAGGTTAGTGTTTATGTTAGGTTAGTGGGGTGTTTAGGTTAGTGTGTTTATGTTAGGTTAGTGGGGTGTTTAGTTTCGTGTGTTTGGTTTATTCCTGTTTCTGAAGACGGATGTTGTGGTGTTATCTTGTGGGCTTCCCAAATGGCAGCCTAGCTCCCTATATAGTGCCCTTCCTTTGACCAGACGCTATGGGCCGCCCATTTGGACCACAGCCGTTGTGTGGGCCCCATGCAGGAGAGGGTTTTGGTTTCAATACAAGAACAATTATAAAAGTAAATCAGTCAATGTGTGATATTTCCATACAGCACCAAACATAGATATTGTGTGTGTGTGTGTGTGTGTGTGTGTGTGTGTGTGTGTGTGTGTGTGTGTGTGTGTGTGTGTGTGTGTGTATAGATATCAGTCATCAGAGCTGTTTCTCAGTGTCTGTTTATTCAGTCATAGACTTTACAGATTTTGCAATAAATAACTATTTATAAAAAATAAACATTTTCTAGATAATGAATAATAAATATAAATTTATTGATTCAAGAAAAATAAATACTCTTATCAATGATAATATACCATTGAGTATTGTGCGTGATTTCATAGATTAAATAAATAGATTTTATAAATAGATGTCCAGTTGAGGTATTTTTGTATCAAGGAAATATTTTACTTCAATATGTATCTCAACTGTGGCTTTTGTGGGGGTTCTCCTAGGTACAGATCTAGATCAGCTCCTCCCCAATCTAACCTTCCGTTAGAGGGGAAATGCTAAACTGACCCAAGGTCAGCTTCCAGGTGTATCTTCACCCTACACCTAGCCTTCACAGTAGACACGATTGGTCATCTACATGATGTGTGATTTGAGCCTCTGGGCTTGCCGTCTCTCTTCCTGCGGTTGTCCTTCTTCAGATGGAACTTAAGGGCCAGTTTGGAGGCTTTCTCGTAGATGGTAATGAACTCGGACAGAGCCTTCCCTGGACTGTGGTGTCACTGGTCTGAGACAGAAGATACAGGCATTAACTATCAGGTAATTAGTTCATCACTTGTCATGATGATGGTGTCTATACAGTAGACTATACTACAGCCAATGATGATGGTGTCTATACAGTAGACGATACTACAGCCATGATGATGGTGTCTATACAGTAGACTACACTACAGCCAATGATGATGGTGTCTATACAGTAGACTACACTACAGCCAATGATGATGGTGTCTATACAGTAGACTATACTACAGCCAATGATGATGGTGTCTATACAGTAGACTATACTACAGCCATGATGATGGTGTCTATACAGTAGACTATACTACAGCCAATGATGATGGTGTCTATACAGACTATACTACAGTCATAATGATGGTGTCTATACAGTAGACTATACTACAGCCAATGATGATGGTGTCTATACAGTAGACTATACTACAGCCAATGATGATGGTGTCTATACAGTAGACTATACTACAGCCAAGTCATGATGGTGTCTATACAGTAGCCTATACTACAGTCATGATGATGGTGTCTATACAGTAGACTATACTACAGCCAATGATGATGGTGTCTATACAGTAGACTATACTACAGCCAATGATGATGGTGTCTATACAGTAGACTATACTACAGCCATGATGGTGTCTATACAGTAGACTATACTACAGCCAATGATGACGGTGTCTATACAGTAGACTATACTACCGTCATGATGGTGTCTATACAGTAGACTATACTACAGCCATGATGATGGTGTCTATACAGTAGACTATACTACAGCCATGATGATGGTGTCTATACAGTAGACTATACTACAGCCATGATGATGGTGTCTATACAGTAGACTATACTACAGCCATGATGATGGTGTCTATACAGTAGACTATACTACAGCCATGATGGTGTCTATACAGTAGACATACTACAGCCAATGATGATGGTGTCTATACAGTAGACTATACTACAGCCATGATGATGGTGTCTATACAGTAGACTATACTACAGCCATGATGATGGTGTCTATACAGTAGACTATACTACAGCCAATGATGATGGTGTCTATACAGTAGACTATACTACAGCCATGATGATGGTGTCTATACAGTAGACTATACTACAGCCATGATGATGGTGTCTATACAGTAGACTATACTACAGCCATGATGATGATGACTATACTACAGCCAATGATGATGGTTCTACTACATGTAGTGATGTCATTGTGTCTATACAGTCAAAAGACTATACGAAATACATACAGGAAATGATGATGGTGTCTATACAGTAGACTATCACTACAGCCATGGAATGGTGTCTATACAGTCCAAGACTATCACTGTTGGCCTCCACCTACAGCCAATGATGATGGGAGCCAGAAAAGCTGCTGATTTAAATGTTGCATTAGTCTAAAGGATGTATCATTAAAAAAAACAATGTAATGATGCATTAGTGCATGTCATTGTGCTATGTGACTTCATCTGCTAAAAATATTAAGCGATGAACATGTGAAAAGTAGACTATACCAGATCTGTGTTCTGGAGATCTTCATGGAGGGAATGCTCACCTCGATGGCCCACAGGTTCTGCAGTGTGTCCTCAGCTCAGGTATCCTCCCCAGGAAATAGTGTTTCTGGAGACCTCCTGAATTTTCCCCATTGACATATTTCAGACTCTCAATCATTTCCTGGTCCCCCGTCTGGTTCAGCATCTGGCTGAAGATCTCCTCAGATAGTTTCCAGAACCACACTCATCTGTCCTAATGGAACCCTCTACTCTCACTGTCCTGAGGAGAGAAGGAAGGAGATCTCCTGTTCTGAGTACTTTTAAAAATCTTGAAACTTGGTTTGTCTCAGCCTAGCCCAGGGGAAGTGTAGTTTCATCTGGTGATATTAGCCTGAATGGGATAAGCAATGTGTAACATTATATGTTGGCCTCAAACGTGTCCTTCAGTTTCGTTGAACAGCTGGTCCTTGGAGATCTCTTCTGAAAGAAGGAAGTCCTACTGTTGGCCTCCCAATTGACAATCTCTGTTCTGTCCTTTTGGCCTCCCTTACTTGCTCATCTCCCTGTTCTTCCTACTGTTGGCATAGGAGATCTCCTGTTTGTCCTACTCTTCTCCTAGAGGAGATCACAAGTCCATAGGAAGGAGTGTTCTGTCTAGACCTGGGGTCCTACTGTTGGCCTCCCATTAGGAAGGAGATCTCCCTGTTCTGTCCTACTGTTGGCCTCCCATTTCTCCTTGTTCTGTCCTACTGTTGGCCTCCCATTAGGAAGGAGATCTCCTGTTCTGTCCTACTGTTGGCCTCCCCAGGGAAGGAGATCTCCCTGTTCTGTCCTACTGTTGGCCTCCAATTAGGAAGGAGATCTCCTGTTCTGTCCTACTGTTGGCCTCCCCATTAGGAAGGAGATCTCCTGTTCTGTCCTACTGTTGGCCTCCCATTGGAAGGAGATCTCCTGTTCTGTCCTACTGTTGGCCTCCCATTAGGAAGGAGATCTCCCTGTTCTGTCCTACTGTTGGCCTCCCATTGGAAGGAGATCTCCCTGTTCTGTCCTACTGTTATGATGCTGTCCCATTAGGAAGATGGAGATCTCCTCTTGTTTTTCTGTCCTGTTGTTCTCCCTGTTCTGTCCTACTGTTGGCCTCCCATTAGGAAGGAGATCTCCCTGTTCTGTCCTACTGTTGGCCTCCCCATTAGGAAGGAGATCTCCCTGTTCTGTCCTACTGTTGGCCTCCCATTAGGAAATCTCCCTGTTCTGTCCTACTGTTGGCCTCCCTGTTCTGTCCTACTGTTGGCCTCCCATTAGGAAGGAGATCTCCCTGTTCTGTCCTACTGTTGGCCTCCCATTAGGAAGGAGATCTCCCTGTTCTGTCCTACTGTTGGCCTCCCATTAGGAAGGAGATCTCCCTGTTCTGTCCTACTGTTGGCCTCCCATTAGGAAGGAGATCTCCCTGTTCTGTCCTACTGTTGGCCTCCCATTACTGTTGGAAGGAGATCTCCCTGTTCTGTCCTACTGTTGGCCTCCCATTAGGAAGGAGATCTCCCTGTTCTGTCCTACTGTTGGCCTCCCATTAGGAAGGAGATCTCCCTGTTCTGTCCTACTGTTGGCCTCCCATTAGGAAGGAGATCTCCCTGTTCTGTCCTACTGTTCAATTAGGAAGGAGATCTCCCCTGTCCTACTGTTGGCCTCCCATTAGGAAGGAGATCTCCCTGTTCTGTCCTACTGTTGGCCTCCCAGGAAGGAGATCTCCCTGTTCTGTCCTACTGTTGGCCTCCCATTAGGAAGGAGATCTCCCTGTTCTGTCCTACTGTTGGCCTCCCATTAGGAAGGAGATCTCCCTGTTCTGTCCTACTGTTGGCCTCCCATTAGGAAGGAGATCTCCCTGTTCTGTCCTACTGTTGGAAGGGAGATCTCCCTGTTCTGTCCTACTGTTGGCCTCCCATTAGGAAGGAGATCTCCCTGTTCTGTCCTACTGTTGGCCTCCCATTAGGAAGGAGATCTCCCTGTTCTGTTGGCCTCCTACTGTTGGCCTCCCATTAGGAAGGAGATCTCCCTGTTCTGTCCTACTGTTGGCCTCCCATTAGGAAGGAGATCTCCTGTTCTGTCCTACTGTTGGCCTCCCATTAGGAAGGAGATCTCCCTGTTCTGTCTGTCTGTCAGGAGACACCCTGTTTACCCAGTTAATAATGTGTATGATACTTACATAGTGGACTTTCAGTTTGTCTATGTTGCTCTTCATGTTAATTGATGTGTACTGAGCAGCATTACTCCATCCTAAAGTCATCCAGCCCATCAAGCAGAAACACATCACAGCCCTTGATAACACATCCATGGCCCTCAACGTCACGCTGAAGATCCCTCAGAGCTCAATAGTCCTCAATCGGTGTACGGTAACTTCAGTCAAAGGCCTTGACTTGAGTTGACTTAACGAGACCGCCTTGTAGCTGAGACGACCCAAGTCTTGTTCTCCTGTGTCTGTCTGACTGATGCTGAGGCTAAGACAGACAAGTATTTATATAGTTGAGGCAGAGGCAGAAACGAGACACACATTATATAGAGGTGTGAGGTTGTGGGTTCTCTGACTGAGCGAAGTTTCCTTTAAATCAAACACCAACACACAGCCACTCATTAACACCTTTTTTTTTTAGCAGCAGAGCAGGGGGTCTTGGGTTGGAATCCCTAGGAAACAGGTAGTTTTGACACATTCTGGGGAAGTTCTTTGGTGATGTGGGTATGATGAGGGGAAGAGGAAGAGAATCAGGAGAAGGTATGTGGGGGAGGGGATGTCTGGGTTGATGTCATCTTAGAATGAACGCTTGTCTGCGTCCCCAAACGGCACACTATTCCCCTACATAGTACACTACTTTTGACCAGAGCCATGACGGGCGCTTCGTGATTAGTGGTTCTAGCTGATCAACTAATAATTTTTCCTCTGACTGGCTTTGTAGTAAATGATGCATGGTTTGATGTAATACTGAAACTAACACCAATGCCATCATGCTCTTATTAGATACTGCCATAACTGATAGATATACCATCTGTTGGTCTCTGTAGGCGTAGTTCTCTTCATCATTGTAGGTCTGCCTCCCAAATGGCACCTAGTCCCTATGTAGTGTACTACTTTAGATCAGGACACATGGGGTAGTGCACTACTTTGGATCAGGACCCATGGGGTAGTGCACTACTTTAGACCAGGGCCCATAGGGGTAGTGCACTACTTTAGACCAGGGCCCATAGGGGTAGGAACCTACTTTAGACCAGGGCCCATAGGGATAGTGCACTACTTTAGACCAGGGCCATAGGGGTAGGGACCTACTTTAGACCAGGGCCCATAGGGGTAGGAACCTACTTTAGACCAGGGCCCATAGGGGTAGTGCACTACTTTAGACCAGGGCCCATGGCGTGCCATTTGGGAAATATCCCTCATTTCTGTAGGGAATACAGTGTATGTCTCTTTCGTCAGCAAATGAATAGGTTTGATAGACAGTTGAAAGTTGAAGTCATTAGATATTATCAATACATGTAAACTACATGATCAACAGTAAGTGGACAGCTGCTCGTCCAACATCTCATTCCAAAATCATGGCCATTAATATGGAGTTGGTCCCCCCTTTGCTGCTGCAACAGCCTCCACTCTTCTGGGAAGGCTTTCCACTAGATGTTGGAACATTGCTTCAGGGACTTACTTCCATTCAACCACAGGAGCATTAGTGAGATCGAGCACTGATGTTGGGCGGTTAGGCCTGGCTCGCAGTCGGCGTTCCAATTCATCCCAAAGGTGTTCAATGGGGTTGAGGTTAGGGCTGTGTGCAGGCCAGTCAAGTTCTTCCACACTAATCTCGAAACAAAATCATTTCTGTATGGAGCTCGCTTTTTGCACGGAGGCATTGTCTTGCTTGAAACAGCAAAGGACCTTCCCCAAACAAAGTTGGAAGCACAGAATCGTCTAGAATGTCATTTGTATACTGTTGCGTTAAGATTTCCCTTCACAAGGGGCCTAGCCCGAACCATGATAAACAGGCCCAGACCATTATCCCTCCTCCACCAAACTTTACAGTTGGCACTATGCATTCAGACAGGTAGCGTTCTCCTGGCATCCGCCGAACTCAAATTCGTCCGTCGGACTGCCAGATGGTGAAGCATGATTCATCATTCCAGAGAACGTGTTTCCACTGGTGGCGAGCTTTACACCACTCCAGCCGACGCTTGGCATTGTGCATGGTGAGTTTATGCTTGTGTGCGGCTGCTTGGCCATGGAAACCCATTTCATGAAGCTCCCGACAAACAGTTCTTGTGCTGACGTTGCTTCCAGAAGTAGTTTGGAACTCGGTAGTGAGTGTTGCATCTCAGCACTCGGTGGTCCTGTTCTGTGGGCTTGCGTGGCCTACCACGTTGCGGCTTAGCCGTTGTTGCTCCTAGATGTTTCCACTTCACTATAACAGCATTTCCAGTTGACCAGGGAAGCTCTAGCAGGGCACTAATTTGACAAACTGACTTGTTGGAAAGTTGTCATCCTATGACGGTGCCACGTTGAAAGTCACTGAGCTCTTCAGTATGGGCCATTCTACTACAAATGTTTGTCAATGGAGATTGCATGGCTGTGTGCTAGATTTTATACACCTGTCAGCAACTGGTATGGCTGAAATAGCTGAATCCACTAATTTAAAAAAGGTGTCCACATACTTTTGTATATATAGTATACATACATATGATGTAAAAATGCACATAGAGGTTTCAATATGAAGAGAATATTCATCAATATTCCAAAGCAAACGTCATTCATTCAGAGCAGGATTTGCATTGACTGTAAACCAGCTATATCCTATCTATTTTATTATCATCAACTATAGTTTACATATAGTTTACATATAGTTTACATATAGTTTACATATAGTTTACATATAGTTGATATTTTACCACTGCATTGTTTATTTATGGGGAAAGAAAATAGACATTTTCTGTGTATTTATTTATCTAAAGAGCATTGTGTCTGCTGGCATTACAGAGGCACAGATAGCAGAGCAGTGGAGAATGTCTCTCTCTCTCTCTCTCTCCCTCTCTATCTCACTGTCTCTCTCTCTCTCTCTCTCTCTCTATCTCACTGTCTATCTCACTGTCTCTCTCTCTCTATCTCACTGTCTCTCTCTCTCTCTCTCTCTCTCTCTCTCTCTCCCTCTCTATCTCACTGTCTCTCTCTCTCTATCTCACTGTCTCTCTCCTCTATCTTCTCTGTCTCTCTCTCTCTATCTCACTGTCTCTCTCTCTGTCTCTCTGTCTATCTCACTGTCTCTCTCTGTCTCTCTCTGTCTGTCTGTCTCACTGTCTGTCTCTGTCTGTCTCTGTCTCTCTGTCTATCTGTCTGTCTCTGTCTCTCTGTCTCTGTCTGTCTGTCTCTCTCTGTCTGTCTCTCTCTCTGTCTCTCTCTGTCTCTCTCTGTCTCTCTCTCTGTCTTCTCTCCCTCCCAGTCAGTGTGCTAGCATCCTCCCAGTCAAATGGCACCCTATTCCCTATTTAGTGCACTACTTTGACCAGGTAGTGCACTACGTAGGCAATAGGGTGTCATTTGAGACCTCATGCTGTATCAGCACTCAGAAGAGACGGTCTCCTGTGTCTCTGTGAAACAGGAAGGGGCTCTGTCTGTCTCTGTCTGTCACTCTCTGAGTAACACTGTCACAGAGCATTTCTTAGAAGACTTCTGTGTTGCTAGATGCTAGATACTAGTTGCTAGTTGTCTAATGCTAGTCAGATAGATTCTCTCTGCTATCTTTCATTGACACCCAGGCTTTTTCAAAGGGGGGACAGCGGCATTACATTCAGACAAATATTGATGTTGAAAGAATGTGGGTTGATTTAATTATCTATTGAAAATGGTTTATTTTCATGAACCACTTTTGCTTATTCAGGCTAGTTGCTAGTTGCTAGTGCATAGATACTTCTCAGTTTCCATGAGAGAGAAATGGTTAGGGTTGAGGGTGTCACTCTGTCACCTCAGAAAGGATGACAGGTTGGGGTTTCAGCGTAGGTCGGCCGCGCAACCCCATAACACGTCAGGTGACAAATCGGAATGGTGGGATCTGAAATAAAGGTTCCTACAACACACTCATCCTGCGACACCACCGAATGAACGACCTCACCGTCATAGTTCCAGAACCCCGGGACAACACCGAATGAATGACCTCACTGTCATAGTTCCAGAACCCCGGGACAACACCGAATGAATGTCCTCACCGTCTCCAGAACCCGGGACAACACCAATGAATGATCTCACCGTCATAGTTCCCCTGGGACAACACCGAATGAATGATCTCACTGTCATAGTTCCAGTCACCGAATGAATTCCTGTCATAGTTCCAGAACCCCTGGGACAACACTGAATGAATGACCTCACTGTCATAGTTCCAGAACCCCGGGACAACACCTGAATGACCTCAAGTTCCAGAACCCGACACCGAATGATCTCACTGTCATAGTTCCAGAACCCCGGGACAACACCGAATGAATGATCTCACCTGTCATAGTTCCAGAACCCCTTCCGAATGTCTCTCACTGTCATAGTTCCAGAACCCCGGGACACCGAATGAATGACCTCACCGTCATAGTTCCAGAATAGAACCACTTTGAACCACTTTTGCTTATTCAGGCTAGTTGCTAGTTGCTAGTGCATAGATACTTCTCAGTTTCCATGAGAGAAATGGTTAGGTTGACCCCGGGTGTCACTCTGTCACCTCAGAAAGGATGACAGGTTGGGGTTCTCAGCGTAGTTCGGCCGCAGTGAAGAAGATTCATGGCACCCCATAACACGAAATCAGGTGACAAATCGGAATGGTGGGATTCTGAAATAAAGGTTCCTCACAACACACTCATCCTGCGACAACACCGAATGAATGACCTCACCATTTTACAATTCCAGAACCAAGGTAACAGGAACACCGAATGAATGACCCACTGTCATAGTTCCAGAACATTTGATCCATTGGGACAACACCAAATGAATGACCTCACCACTGTTATAGTTCTAGAACCCCATACAAAGGACAACACCGAATGAATGACCTCACTGTCATAGTTCCAGAAATATGGGACAACACCGAATGAATGACCTCACAGGCTAGTCATAGTTCCAGAACCCCATGAGGGACAAACTGAATGAATGACCTCACTGTCATAGTTCCAGAACCCCGGAACAACACAGAATGAATGACCTCACTGTCATAGTTCCAGAACCCCGGGACAACACCGAATGAATGACCTCACCGTCATAGTTCCAGAACCCCGGGACAACACTGAATGAATGACCTCACCGTCATAGTTCCAAAACCCCGGGACAACACTGAATGAATGACCTCACCGTCATAGTTCCAGAATCCCGGGACAACACCGAATGAATGACCTCACCGTCATAGTTCCAGAACCCCAGGACAACACTGAATGAATGACCTCACTGTCATAGTTCCAGAACCCCGGGACAACACCGAATGAATGACCTCACCGTCATAGTTCCAGAACCCAACAGTTGGGCTACAACACTGAATGAATGACTCACCGATCATAGTTCCAGAACCCCGGGACAACACCGAATGAATGACCTCACTGTCATAGTTCCAGAACCCCGGGACAACACCGAATGAATGACCTCACCGTCATAGTTCCAGAACCCCGGGACAACACCGAATGAATGACCTCACCGTCATAGTTCCAGAACCCCGGGACAACACAGAATGAATGACCTCACCGTCATAGTTCCAGAACCCCGGGACAACACCGAATGAATGACCTCACCGTCATAGTTCCAGAACCCCGGGACAACACTGAATGAATGACCTCACCGTCATAGTTCCAGAACCCCGGGACAACACTGAATGAATGACCTCACCGTCATAGTTCCAGAACCCCGGGACAACACTGAATGAATGACCTCACCATCATAGTTCCAGAACCCCGGGACAACACTGAATGAATGACCTCACCGTCATAGTTCCAGAACCCGGACAACACCGAATGAATGATCTCACATCTTTACAGTTCCGGAACCTCAATCGGAAATGATGTGACTGAGCACAATTCAATTTACATCAGGGATATAAAATTCGAAATTAACCCAATACTCAAATATCCTCACTCTAAGAACAACTGTAGGTCTACTTAGAAATAACAGCACTTCAATAACATAGAATCCTAATTGAAACTGGGTAAAAATAAAACACATTTTAAAATACCAGAACCAAGACATGTAACAGGATATATTTTCAGGAGAATTTATTCCCAGAATTTATTACAGTACATTTGATCCATTGAATGTGAACTATGACATCAAATCCAATAGTACTACATCACCACTGTTATAAGGACCAACGGAAATTCCCTTCAAACAAAGTTGATAAATATTCACTACTATAAATAATTACATCACATAATGTCATTGCACTTACATTTAAAATAAATATGTTAAATAATGTTTAAGTTAAATAAATAGCACCGTGAACAAGCCTGGTGACCAGTAGGTGAGGAAGCTGTGAGACAGTTGTTAAGTTTACGTGGGAAAGTGACTGTTATACCTTTCTTCATGTATCCACTTCTGCTGTGTTTGACTGCACTTCAAGATTATATCATTCAGTTCATGAAAACACACCCATTTCAGGTCATATATGAAATTATATGGATTAATTTACTTCTACCCGATGCCTTTTAAAAGGTGTTCGGTTGAGTTTTTATTTCTGCAGGTTCTGCGCTTGAAGTGGATACCGGTAGTGAAATGACATCACACTTTCCTAATGTATTAAGTCTGTATCCTCTGTCTCCTAATGTATTACAGTCTGTAGTCTCCTCTGTCTCTTCAGTCTCCTCTGTCTACCTAATGTATTACAGTCAGTTGGTGGTTCTGTCTGGTCTCAGTTCTGTGTGACCTTCTCGTCTCTCTGATGGAGAATGGTCCCCAGCTGGGAAGCTCTCTGGTACTCATCCACAGCCTTCCTCTGGACAACAGCATCGTTGGTCTAAACAGAAGTCACAACATACATTTAGAGAGACGTCATCATCTTGACCTGCCCAGTGGAGTGTCCACTCTTGGAAGACGGAATTTAGACAACAATGGACTTATTAAAACTATGGGACACACAAGCACACACACTCTCTGTCTGTCTCTCTCTCTCTCTCTGTCTCTGTCTCTGTCTCTGTCTCTCTCTCTCTCTCTCTCTCTGTCTCTCTCTCTCTCTGTCTCTCTCTCTCTCTCTCTCTCTCTCTGTCTCTCTCTCTGTCTCTGTCTCTCTCTCTCTCTCTCTCTGTCTCTCTCTCTCTGTCTCGCTCTCTCTCTCTCTCTCTCTCAATTCCAATTCAAGGGGCTTTATTGGCATGAGAAACATATGTTAACATTTCCAAAGCTAGTGAAGTAGATAATATACAAAAGAGAAATAAACAATAAAAATGAACAGTAAACATCTCTCACATACACTCATTTCTTTACTTTGACTCAATCATATGTTTGTTTCCCACTTACAGTTTTTCTCAATTGCTAAAACACAATTTCTGAAACCTTGCTCCATTTCCTGAAAACATTAAACACTAAACCTCATCTTCAAGCACTATTTACATAACCTCTGACTCCTCTTGCCAAATGAAACATTTGCCTCAAAACAGTTTTACCTGTGTTCAAAATCAAACACTGCTCTCAAATCATAAACAAAGTGGTCAAAATGATATACCCTCTCAAGCAGTCAGTAAACAGCAGTCAGTAAACAGTCAGTAAACAGCAGTCAGTAAACAGCAGTCAGTAAACAGCAGTCAGTAAACAGCAGTCAGTAAACAGTCAGTAAACAGCAGTCAGTAAACAGTCAGTAAACAGCAGTCAGTAAACAGCAGTCAGTAAACAGTCAGTAAACAGCAGTCAGTAAACAGTCAGTAAACAGCAGTCAGTAAACAGCAGTCAGTAAACAGTCAGTAAACAGCAGTCAGTAAACAGCAGTCAGTAAACAGTCAGTAAACAGCAGTCAGTAAACAGCAGTCAGTAAACAGCAGTCAGTAAACAGTCAGTAAACAGCAGTCAGTAAACAGTCAGTAAACAGCAGTCAGTAAACAGTCAGTAAACAGCAGTCAGTAAACAGTCAGTAAACAGCAGTCAGTAAACAATACACCGGAAAATAGAAAACACATTGTTCAACACATACAATTCTCAAGGAGAAGTACATTTTTAATCTAAAAAAATATTCATATTTTTCCATCATTGTCCTTTGATGAACGAAAACATGTTCTATCATAGTAGCTCAAAATGGATCAGAAATGACTTCTCTGCTTTGCTCTTTGCAATGTTGTTTTTTTGTTCTTCCTCCTCCTTGTCCCCCTATTTTTACAGTACTGTACCCTGCATCTCACAAACTTGTCCTTTTGTCTCTGTGATACTGTAATTCTATGAACCTGCAACCAGTCAAAATCTATTGAGCAGTCAGCACCGTTAATAAATGGAAAGCACAATGTTCAGGGCCATACAATTCATCCATTGTACAGTATACAGCCTACAATGCACTGTACTACAGTATCCATTCTCAGACCTTCTCCTTCCCACCTTCAACAACCTGTTTGCTCTCTGAACTGGCTTATATTGGTTGTGTTCATTTGAAACAGGTTAAATCAATGTTGAGTGGTTGTGTTCAATCAATGACATACCTTCTCTATTTGTATTTGATTGTTGCCATTTGTGTTTACCAGTATGGATGACATGTGCATTAGAGTGCAGAATGTGTTTTGAGAATGAGAATGTGTTTAAGAGTTTTGCTGAAAAGTCTAAGTGAGATCTGCACATTGTGTTTTACCATGTGACATGGTTTAAGGTATCGACAACAGACTGCATCATTAGCTAAGTGAGTCCAGGCAACTGAGAACGTTGTTCAGCCAATGGGTTTTAGTGTTTTAGCAATTGAGAAAAACTGTAACTCACACAGACATGATACCCAATGGTACCACATTACATATATAGAGCAGTACACTTGACCCATAGGGCTCTGGTCAAAAGTAATGCCCTTATATAGGGAATAGTATGCCATTTGGACCACAGCTGTTGTGTGGGCCCCATGCAGGAGAGGGTTTAGGTTTCAATACAAGAACAATTATAAAAGTAAATCAGTCAATGTGTGATATTTCCATACAGCACCACACATAGATTAGTGTGTGTGTGTGTGTGTGTGTGTGTGTGTGTGTGTGTGTGTGTGTGTGTGTGTGTGTGTGTGTGTGTGTGGATAGATAATATCATGTCAGTTTATTCTCTCGTAGAACTTACAGCACCACACATAGATTAGTGTGTGTGTGTGTGTGTGTGTGTGTGTGGATAGATAATATAATGTCAGTTTATTCTCTCGTAGAACTTACAGCACCACACATAGATTAGTGTGTGTGTGGATAGATAATATAATGTCAGTTTATTCTCTCGTAGAACTTACAGATCTGCAAGAAACAAGTCTTTATATTCCAAGAGAAAAGCATTTTTTATACAATAAATAATAAATATTAATTAACTAAATTGATTCCTTTTGATTCATGAAAAATAAATACTCTTTCGACAATGATAAATAACTTAAATTGATTAAATACCTTAATAATATATTAAATAACTTAATAATATATTAAATAAATTAATAATATATTAAATAACTTAACAATATAAATAGAGTTTTGTATCAAGGTAATATGTAGCTTCAATATGTATCTCAACTGTGGCTTTGGGGGGTTCCCTAGGTACAGATCTAGGATCAGCTCCCTCCCCAATCCTAACCTTCACTTTTAGAGCGGGAAATGCTAAACTGACCCAAGGTCAGCTTCCAGGTGTATCTTCACCCTACACCTAGCCTTCACAGTAGACACGATTGGTCATCTACATGATGTGTGATTTGAGCCTCTGGGCTTGCCGTCTCTTCCTGCGGTTGTCCTTCTTTAGATGGAACTTATGGGCCAGTTTGGAGGCTTTCTCGTAGATGGTAATGAACTCGGACAGAGCCTTCCCCTGGACTGTGGTGTCACTGGTCTGAGACAGAAGATACAGGCATTAACTATCAGGTAATTAGTTCATCACTTGTCATGATGATGGTGTCTTGTCATGATGATGGTGTCTATACAGTAGACTATACTACAGCCATGATGGTGTATATACAGTAGACTATACTACCGTCATGATGATGGTGTCTATACAGTAGACTATACTACAGCCATGATGGTGTCTATACAGTAGACTAAACTACCGTCATGATGATGGTGCCTATACAGTAGACTATACTACAGCCATGATGATGGTGTCTATACAGTAGACTAAACTACAGCCATGATGGTGTCTATACAGTAGACTATACTACAGCCATGATGGTGTCTATACAGTAGACTATACTACAGCTATGATGATGGTGTCTATACAGTAGACTATACTACCGTCATGATGATGGTGTCTATACAGTAGACTAAACTACAGCCATGATGGTGTCTATACAGTAGACTATACTACAGCCATGATGGTGTCTATACAGTAGACTATACTACAGCTATGATGATGGTGTCTATACAGTAGACTATACTACAGCCATGATGGTGTCTATACAGTAGACTATACTACCGTCATGATGATGGTGCCTATACAGTAGACTATACTACAGTCATGATGGTGTCTATACAGTAGACTATACTACAGTCATGATGGTGTCTATACAGTAGACTATACTACAGTCATGATGATGGTGTCTATACAGTAGACTAAACTACAGCCATGATGGTGTCTATACAGTAGACTATACTACAGCCATGATGGTGTCTATACAGTAGACTATACTACAGCTATGATGATGGTGTCTATACAGTAGACTATACTACAGCCATGATGGTGTCTATACAGTAGACTATACTACAGCCATGATGGTGTCTATACAGTAGACTAAACTACAGCCATGATGGTGCCTATACAGTAGACTATACTACAGCCATGATGATGGTGTCTATACAGTAGACTAAACTACAGCCATGATGGTGTCTATACAGTAGACTATACTACAGCCATGATGGTGTCTATACAGTAGACTATACTACAGCTATGATGATGGTGTCTATACAGTAGACTATACTACAGCCATGATGATGGTGTCTATACAGTAGACTATACTACCGTCATGATGATGGTGCCTATACAGTAGACTATACTACAGTCATGATGGTGTCTATACAGTAGACTATACTACAGTCATGATGGTGTTTATACAGTAGACTATATTACCGTCATGATGATGGTGTCTATACAGTAGACTATACTACCGTCATGATGATTGTGTCTATACAGTAGACTATACTACCGTCATGATGATGGTGTCTATACAGTAGACTATACTACCGTCATGATGATGGTGTCTATACAGTAGACTATACTACCGTCATGATGTTCTGTCTTCATCAAGTCACTACTAAGGAAGTTCTGGATGTTCTGTCCCATTTGGACAGCCAAATAGTTCTACCTGGAACCAAAATGGGTTCTCCTATGGGGACAGCTGAACCCTTTTTCTAAGAGTGTGCAACATAGAAATGAGCATTCTGGGAAGTAGCAACATTTCTAACTAGCCTCTGACTTGGGAAGCGAGACACTGTTCAGGCACACAATATTTTGGGAGGCAAGCCGAAGTCGGTAGTCAGTTGGTAGCCAAAGTCTACGCCCACTCGTCTGTGATTGGTCACCAGTAGGGATTCTTCAATGAATTCTCTTTCGTCATTGAGCAGACACGACTAGGTCTCATTAAAAAAATCAGTGCCTTATACTGCACCAAACATCCTAGTCAGATGCAAAATTACAAAGATTTTTCTGCAAAAACGTCAAAAGGTAACAGCAGATTTCTTGAGTTACTGGCTACAGGAGTCTCAAAATGGACAAACAGAACTATTGCAACTTTTTCTCTACGTCAAACAAGCCACACTCGTCTCCAGTGACTAAAGGCATCAACGCGCTGCAGTTCGGACGAACTCGACTGGAGCAGCCGGACGCCAGCATGCAGTTGACACCCTTGGTCACTGTAGACGAGTGTGGCTTGTGCTTCATTTGATGAAAAAGAGAACAAACAAATTATAGACTGAATGACTAATGGAAGTAGACTAACCAGATCTGTTCACAGTGGAAGGTGAACTTCTCCATGTAGGGTGGTTTTTCCACTATGACGCCCTGGGGTGCGTGGTTAAAATTATTGATTGAGTGATTGATTGATTGATGCTGTGGAGGAAGCTCACCTGATGGCCCACAGGTTCTGCAGGTGTGTCCTCAGCTCAGGTATCCTCCCCAGGAAATAGTGTTTCTGGGTCTCCTGAACCTTCCCCTTGACCTGGTCCAGCCTCTCCCTCACTTCCTGGTCCTCCGTCTGGTTCAGCATCTGGCTGAAGATACTCAGATACACATCCAGAACCACACTCATCAACACCCTCTGCTCACTGTCCTGAGGGAAGGAAGGAAGGAGGGAGGGAGGGAGGGAGGGAGGGAGGGAGAGAGAGAGAGAGAGAGAGAGAGAGAGAGAGAGAGAGAGAGAGAGAGAGAGAGAGAGAGAGAGAGAGAGAAAAATACTTAATACAATCTTGAAACGTAGTTTTGTCTCCAGCCTAGCCCAAGGGTAAGCAGTAGTTTCACATTGGTGATATTAGCCTGAAGGGGATAACAATGTGTAACATTATATGTTACCTCAAACGTGTCCTTGGGGAAAACAGGGTTTCCGTTGAACAGCTGGTCCTTGGAGATCTTCTGAAAAAACAAGACATGATGACAATCAGTTGTTTTTCTCCTTCAACATGCTGCAGTTTATTGCATATAGATTGACTCTTCTCCCCCTAATCACAAGTATAGTGTCTGTCAGACCTGGGCTAAATAGGTCAAATAACTTAAAATACATCATTTAGTTTGTCACGTACAATGGCAACAATGGAGTAGTCCCAAAAGTGCAAACTCCAAGCTACATCTAAGCTAAAGCTCACCTCAGATGGAAGTGTTTGAGCTGTTGGCCTCCCATTAGGAAGGAGATCTCCCTGTTATGTCCTTCCATCTGTCTGTCTGTCTGTCTGTCTGTCTGTCTGTCTGTCTGTCTGTCTGTCTGTCTGTCTGTCTGTCTGTCTGTCAGGAGACACCCCTGTTTACCCAGTTAATAATGTGTATGATACTTACATAGTGGACTTTCAGTTTGTCTATGTTGCTCTTCATGTTAATTGATGTGTACTGAGCAGCATTACTCCATCCTAAAGTCATCCAGCCCATCAAGCAGAAACACATCACAGCCCTTGATAACACATCCATGGCCCTCAACGTCACGCTGAAGATCCCTCAGAGCTCAATAGTCCTCAATCGGTGTACGGTAACTTCAGTCAAAGGCCTTGACTTGAGTTGACTTAACGAGACCACCTTGTGTCTGACACTACCCAAGTCTTGTTCTTCTGTGTCTGTCTGACTGATGCTGAGGCTAAGACAGACAAGTATTTATAGTTGAGGCAGAGAGAGAGATGAAACGATAGAGGTGTGAGGTTGTGGGTTCTCTGACTTATTTGTTTCTAAATCCAAACATCATCACACGGCCATTAACACCTGCTTTATATATTAGGCCTAGTTGGAACCCTAGGAAACAGTAGTTTTGAGCACATTCTAAAGTCTTTGGTGATGCAATAAAGTTCCAGGAGTGGTATGCATGTCTGTTGACTTCTGTGTTGCTAGATGAAGAGAACAGAGATTCTGTCTGCTAGAGGACAGAGCTCCCGTCTGCTGGGCTTCTGTGTTGCTAGATGAAGAGAACAGAGCCCTGTCTGTTGACTTCTGTGTTGCTAGAGGACAGAGCCCTCTGTTGACTTCTGTGTTGCTAGAGGACAGAGCCCCTGCTTGATTTCTGTGTTGCTAGAGAACAGAGCCCCCTGTTGACTTCTGTGTTGCTAGAGAAGACAGAGCCTGTCTGTTGACTTCTGTGCTGCCAGAAGACAGAGCCTCTCTGTTGACTTCTGTGTTGCTAGAGAACAGGAGCCTCTGTTGACTTCTGTGTTGCTAGAGAACAGAGCCTCTGTTGACTTCTGTGTTGCTAGAGAAGAACAGAGCCCTCTGTTGACTTCTAAAGCTATTAGATGAAGAGAATAGAGTCTGTCTGTTGACTTCTGTGTTGCTAGATGAAGGAACAGAGCCCTGTCTCTTAACTCTGTATTATACAGTAGATGCTAGTTGCTAGTTGCTAATGCTAGTACAGATAGATGCTGATGCTATCTTTCATTGACACCTAGGCTTTTCAAGGTGGGACAGTGGCATCACTTTCCAACAAGTATTGATATTGACAGAATGTGGATTGATTTAACAATGTTCCACTTTTGCTCATTTAGGCTAGTTGCTCGTTTCTAGTGACACCCAGGCGTTTCCAGTTGTATCACTTTCTCACAAATTGTAGTATTTTTTAATTATGCTCTTCTGCAATCGTCAGTCCATTTCCACCCCTGTAACCTCCAACTGTCGTCTTCAGAGCTACACTCTGTTGAAGGTCTCACTCTGTCACCTCAGAAAGGACGACAAGTTGGGGTTTCTGTGTAGACCGGCCGCGCAACCCCAATACACGTCAGATGACAACACGGGATCTGAGTAAAGGTTCCTACAACACACTCATCTCAGGACGCAATCAAATGAATGATCTGACCTTTACAGCTCCAGAACCATAATCTGAAATAATGTGACTCAGCGTAATTTAATTCACATCAGAGAAATCAACTGGATGCTTTCTTCATCCATTATTAAAATGACTAAGGAATAAAAAATGACTCCCATTTATTAAGACTAAGAGAATTAAGAAATAACAGCACTTCAGTAACATAGAATCCTAACTGGAAACTAGATAAAAAAACACATTTTTAAAAACCAGACTCAAGACATGTAACAGGATATATTTTCAGGAGAATTTATTCCCAGGATATAAATACAGAACATTTGATCCATTGAATATGAACTATGACATCAAATCCAATAGTACTACATCACCACTGTTATAAGGACCAATGGAAATTCCCTTCAAACAAAGTTGCTAAATTTTCACTACTACAAATACTAACATAATGTCATTGCACTTAAATTTAAAATAAATATGTTAAATAATGTTTAAGTTAAATAAATAGCACCGTGAGGAAGCTGTGAGACAGTTGTTAAGTTTACGTTGGGAAAGTGACTGTTATGCCTTTTAAAAGGTGCTTGGTTGAGTTTTTATTTCTGCAGGTTCTGCGCTTGAAGTGGATACCGGTAGTGAAATGACATCACACTTTCCCAATGTATTACAGTCTGTAGTCTCCTCTGTCTACCTAATGTATTACAGTCTGTAGTCTCCTCTGTCTACCTAATGTATTACAGTCTGTAGTCTCCTCTGTCTACCTAATGTATTACAGTCTGTAGTCTCCTCTGTCTACCTAATGTATTACAGTCTGTAGTCTCCTCTGTCTACCTAATGTATTACAGTCTGTAGTCTCCTCTGTCTACCTAATGTATTACAGTCTGTAGTCTCCTCTGTCTTCCTAATGTATTACAGTCTGTAGTCTCCTCTGTCTACCTAATGTATTACAGTCTGTAGTCTCCTCTGTCTACCTAATGTATTACAGTCTGTAGTCTCCTCTGTCTACCTAATGTATTACAGTCTGTAGTCTCCTCTGTCTTCAATCAGTCAGTTGGTGGTTCTGTCTGGTCTCAGTTCTGTGTGACCTTCTCGTCTCTCTGATGGAGAATGGTCCCCAGCTGGGAAGCTCTCTGGTAGACCTCTTTGAACTCGTTCACAGCCTTCCTCTGGACAACAGCATCGTTGGTCTAAACAGAAGTCACAACATACATTTAGAGAGATGTCATCATCTTGACCTGACCAGTGGAGTGTCCACTCTTGGATGACGGCATTCAGACAACAATGGACTGTTAAAAAAACGACACACAAGCACACATTTACTCACTCACTCTCTCTCACTCTCTCTCACTCTCTCTGTCTATCACACACACAATTCTTTTTTAATACTGACTCATCCCAAATGGTACCATATTCCCTATATAGTGCACTGCCTATAGGGCTCTGGTTAAAAGTAGTGCACTATATAGGGAATAGGATGCCATTCGGGATGCAAACAGAATTAGTGAATAACTTAGTTTAGTCTTTTGACCTTAATGTCCACCAGATCCTGTATCTTCATCTTCAGTCTGTCCTGGTAATAGCTCCTCTTCAGATCCTCCACCTTCCCGCGGAGTCTGCTGAGGTCCTGCTTGACTTTCTCTGGATGGTTCTCCTTCAGCATGTTGGAGAAGATGTTTAGGTAAACATCCAGAGTGGCGTTCAGGAGCAGCCACTGTTCATGCTTCTAATGGAGAGAAGACCACAAAAGGGGAGAGGAGAGAGAGATAGAGAGAGAGGGGGAGAGAGAGAGAGAGAGAGAGAGAGAGAGAGAGAGAGAGAGAGAGAAAAAGCACACCATTACTATTGAGTATGTCCTCAGTACATGACAACAAGTTGACAGGGCCAGCAGGGTGAATCTACAATAGCAGGGCCAGCAGTTTGAATCTACAATAGCAGGGCCAGCAGGTTGAATCTATAATCGTAGGGCCAGCAGGTAGAATATACAACAGCAGGACTAGCAGGTTGAATCTATAATCGTAGGGCCAGCAGGTAGAATATACAATAGCAGGGCTAGCAGGTTGAATCTATAATCTTAGGGCCAGCCGGTAGAATCTACAATAGCAGGACTAGCAGGTTGAATCTATAATCGTAGGGCCAGCAGGTAGAATATACAATAGCAGGGCTAGCAGGTTGAATCTATAATCGCAGGGCCAGCAGGTAGAATCTACAACAGCAGGACTAGCAGGTTGAATCTATAATCGTAGGGCCAGCAGGTAGAATCTACAATAGCAGGACTAGCAGGTTGAATCTATAATCGTAGGGCCAGCAGGTAGAATATACAATAGCAGGGCTAGCAGGTTGAATCTATAATCGTAGGGCCAGCAGGTAGAATCTACAATAGCAGGACTAGCAGGTTGAATCTATAATCGTAGGGCCAGCAGGTAGAATCTACAATAGCAGGACTAGCAGGTTGAATCTATAATCGTAGGGCCAGCAGGTAGAATATACAATAGCAGGGCTAGCAGGTTGAATCTATAATCGCAGGGCCAGCAGGTAGAATCTACAACAGCAGGACTAGCAGGTTGAATCTATAATCGTAGGGCCAGCAGGTAGAATATACAACAGCAGGACTAGCAGGTTGAATCTCTGAGTAATGTGGCTTTAAAACAGAAAATTCCAACTATGTACAGAACTTTTTGAGTTCAGTAACATTTATTGAAAAACTGGAAAAATAAAAAAAGAGATATTTACCTCAAACTTGCCATCAAGCTCTCTCATGAGCTCTAGGAAGACAGGTTGGCTGACCAAGTTGGGGTCCAGCAGATCCTGAATAAAATGAGTACGTTTGACATTTAGCACACAGACTCAAGCAGTGTTTTCAGAACAACGTATCATATAGATCTTGTCTTTTTCCAAATGTGTACATTTAGATAAAAAATTTAAAAAATACATCCCTTTAATTGGCTGCTTTTGCCATCATAATCAAATGATGTTACTCAGGCCACCTTTCAATCTCCTCCCCTATTAGGCAACCTCACAGTAGTCTATGGTTCTCTCTGATGGTGGGAACTAGGCTACTGTAACTGAGGACATCATAGCCCACATCTACACCCTTGGGGGGCTTTGAACATGTGCATGACACTTTGAGACCAAGATGAAGAAGTGATAAAATCCCAAGACGTCTGTGAATGGACTGTAAGTTTCTTGTTGGTCATGTGATGAAGGCCAGGAGAAGGGAACCTCTCAGTAGAACAGGCCAGGACTGTCATAGTACCACATGCATTAGGCATTATAAGATATTATGAACCCGGTGGGTCAAGCCCTGAATGCTGATTGGCTGAAAGCTATGGTATATCAGACCCCATAACACAAAAAAACTATTTACGATTCTATTTACATTGGTAACCTCTTTATAAAAGCAAGAAGGCACCTCGGGGGTTGTGGTATATGGCCAAAGTAGTGCACTATATACTGAATAGGGTGCTGTTTGGGACACATCCATGACCACAGACCAGAGAAATCAGTTTAAACAGGTTTAAGGCTTTCTATTGTAACTCACCAAAGGGTCTTCCAGGGCTTTGATGTCCTTCTCCATGTTTTCGGACACAAATCTGGACCCAAGGTCAGAGCCAGAGTGGTGGGGGCGTCCCAGAACCACTACAGAGCAGAATCCCAACCATACTACCACCACAAGATCCAGGGCTGAATTCATATTATTATCCTGGTTACAGTGGCTCACGTTCTTTCAATCCACAGAACAAAAGCCCCGTAAAATATATCAAACTATGCCCTTGAGAGGTCTTTGAGAAATTCTTTGAGAGTCTTGAGAGTCTTTGAGAGTCCTTTTAGAGTTAAGCTGTGGAGTCTCTGTTGACTGTACCTGTCTGTAGATGGAGTGTCAATGTGAGTCAGTAATGGTGGCCCGGTGTCTCTCTGGGGTTTATTTATATGTGAGACAGAGAGCTGTGCAGCAGCAGAGTCTGCTGGAGACAATGATGATGGTTAGAGGTTACAGAGGTTTTGGGGTTTGTGGGTTCCTCTTCTCGGTAGGTTTCCTTTAAATCAGAGATGTTCTGCTCCTAAATGGGTGACTCTTCCTCAATACCCCCCCCAGCTACCTCTGATCAGGTCATTTTTAA
The DNA here is from genome assembly GCF_018296145.1 of Oncorhynchus tshawytscha. Classification (NCBI taxonomy): domain Eukaryota; kingdom Metazoa; phylum Chordata; class Actinopteri; order Salmoniformes; family Salmonidae; genus Oncorhynchus; species Oncorhynchus tshawytscha. The sequence goes on from NC_056444.1 coordinate 14,717,320, forward strand.
GGGATTTTTTGGACGGCCACAATGGGGGTGGGGGAGCGGGGTGAGTCAGTTTGTTGAGTGACATGAGGAAATAAAGGTTGGTATCTAGAACCTAACAAGGTGTTTCGGCTGGCCTCGTGGAGAAACCCTTCGAAGAACCGTTTTTGGTCGCAGGTAGAACCATTTTGAGTTCCATGTAGAACCCTCTGTATAAAGGGTTCTACATGGAACTCAAAGGGTTCAAAAGAACCCGAAGAACCCTTTTGGAACCCTTTTGGAACCCTTTTTTCTAAGAGAGTGTAGATACTGTTGTCAGAGGTTGGTGATTAGGAGTATGACAATCTGCCTTCTCAGCTAATGCACTTGTCTTTTCCTGCTCCCACTGGCTACTTTGTAGAGGGAAAATAGACTTGCTACGATTGTGATTGGTTGTTTTGTCACCTAGCTATCTTCATATGAATGCACTGATGTAAGTCTCTCTGGATAAGAGCGTCTGATAAATGACTGAAATGGAAAAAATTGAAAAGAAATGAAGTTTTATTAAAAATGATAAATGCTCTGACATTGTGTTATACATGTTATATAATGTAATGTACTGCAATGTAATGCAATATTATCTATGTTATATAATGATCTGTTATATATTGTAATGTACTGTATGTTATCTATGGTATAGAATGTAATGTACTGTACTGTATGTTATCCTGTATATACATTGGTGGAAAAAGTGCCCAATTGTCATACTTTAGTAAAAGTATAGATACCTTATTGGAAAGTTACACAAGTAGAAGTGAAAGTTACAGAGTAAAATACCACTTGAGTAAAAGTCCAGAAGTATTTGGTTCTAAATATACTTAAACATCAAGTAAATGTAATTGATAAAATAGTACAATTATAAATAATTTCAAATTCCTTACATTAAGCAAAGCAGACGGCACCATTTTCTTGTTTTTAAAATGTACGTATAGCCAGGGGCACACTCCAACAGTCAGACATAATTTATAAACAATTAATTTGTGTTTAGTGAGTCCACCAGATCAGAGGCAGTAGTGATGACCAGGGATGTTCTCTGTTTAGTGAGTCCACCAGAGTAAAAAGTACATTATTTTCTTTAGGAACGTAGTGAATTAAAGGTAAACGTTATCAAAAATATAAATAGTCAAGTAAAGTACAGATACGCATGAAAACAACTTTTTAAAACAATTTTTTACCTAAAATTACCCAAATCTAACGGCCTGTAGCTCAGGACTTAAAGCAAGGATATGCATATTCTTCATACCGTTTGAAAGAAAACACCTTGAAGTTTGTGAAAATGTGAAAGGAATGTAGGAGAATATAACACATTAGATCTGGTAAAATATAATACAAAGAAAAACACAATTTTTGTTGTACCATCATCTTTGAATTGCAATAGAAAGACCATAATGTATTATTCCAGCCCAGTCACAATTTAGAATTTGGCCACTAGATGGCAGCACTGTGTTTGCAAAGTTTTAGACTGATCCAATGAACCATTGCTGAGTTGGTATGATATATAGGAGGTAACCTGTGCTGAGTTGGTGTGATTTATAGGAGAAGACCTGGGCTGACTTGGTGTGATATATAGGAGGTGACCTGGGCTGAGTTGGTGTGATATATAGGAGTAAACCTGGGCTGAGTTGGTGTGATATATAGGAGGTAACCTGGGCTGAGTTGGTGTGATATATAGGAGGTGACCTGGGCTGAGTTGGTGTGATATATAGGAGGTAACCTGTGCTGAGTTGGTGTGATTTATAGGAGAAGACCTGGGCTGAGTTGGTGTGATATATAGGAGGTGACCTGGGCTGAGTTGGTGTGATATATAGGACTAAACCTGGGCTGAGTTGGTGTGATATATAGGAGGTAACTTGGGCTGAGTTGGTGTGATATATAGGAGGTAACCTGGGCTGAGTTGGTGTGATATATAGGAGGTGACCTGGGCTGAGTTGGTGTGATATATAGGAGATGACCTGGGCTGAGTTGGTGTGATATATAGGAGGTGACCTGGGCTGAGTTGGTGTGATATATAGGAGGTGACCTGGGCTGAGTTGGTGTGATATATAGGAGTTAACCTGGGCTGAGTTGGTGTGATATATAGTATATAGGAGGTGACCTGGGCTGAGTTGGTGTGATATATAGGAGGTGACCTGGGCTGAGTTGGTGTGATATATATAGGAGGTAACCTGGGCTGAGTTGGTGTGATATATAGGAGTAAACCTGGGCTGAGTTGGTGTGATATATAGGAGGTGACCTGGGCTGAGTTGGTGTGATATATAGGAGGTGACCTGGGCTGAGTTGGTGTGATATATAGGAGGTAACCTGTGCTGAGTTGGTGTGATTTATAGGAGAAGACCTGGGCTGAGTTGGTCTGATATATAGGAGGTGACCTGGGCTGAGTTGGTGTGATATATAGGAGTAAACCTGGGCTGAGTTGGTGTGATATATAGGAGGTGACCTGGGCTGAGTTGGTGTGATATATAGGAGTAAACCTGGGCTGAGTTGGTGTGATATATAGGAGGTAACCTGGGCTGAGTTGGTGTGATATATAGGAGGTGACCTGGGCTGAGTTGGTGTGATATATAGGAGGTAACCTGTGCTGAGTTGGTGTGATTTATAGGAGAAGACCTGGGCTGAGTTGGTGTGATATATAGGAGGTGACCTGGGCTGAGTTGGTGTGATATATAGGAGTAAACCTGGGCTGAGTTGGTGTGATATATAGGAGGTGACCTGGGCTGAGTTGGTGTGATATATAGGAGGTGACCTGGGCTGAGTTGGTGTGATATATAGGAGGTGACCTGGGCTGAGTTGGTGTGATATATAGGAGGTGACCTGGGCTGAGTTGGTGTGATATATAGGAGGTGACCTGGGCTGAGTTGGTGTGATATATAGGAGTAAACCTGGGCTGAGTTGGTGTGATATATATAGGAGTTAAACCTGGGCTGAGTTGGTGTGATAGTATATAGGAGGTGACCTGGGCTGAGTTGGTGTGATATATAGGAGGTGACCTGGGCTGAGTTGGTGTGATATATAGGAGGTAACCTGGGCTGAGTTGGTGTGATATATAGGAGTAAACCTGGGCTGAGTTGGTGTGATATATAGGAGGTGACCTGGGCTGAGTTGGTGTGATATATAGGAGGTGACCTGGGCTGAGTTGGTGTGATATATAGGAGGTAACCTGGGCTGAGTTGGTGTGATATATAGGAGGTGACCTGGGCTGAGTTGGTGTGATATATAGGAGGTGACCTGGGCTGAGTTGGTGTGATATATAGGAGTAAACCTGGGCTGAGTTGGTGTGATATATAGGAGGTGACCTGGGCTGAGTTGGTGTGATATATAGGAGGTAAACCTGGGCTGAGTTGGTGTGATATATAGGAGGTAACCTGGGCTGAGTTGGTGTGATATATAGGAGGTGACCTGGGCTGAGTTGGTGTGATATATAGGAGGTAACCTGGGATGAGTTGGTGTGATATATAGGAGAAGACCTGGGCTGAGTTGGTGTGATATATAGGAGGTGACCTGGGCTGAGTTGGTGTGATATATAGGAGTAAACCTGGGCTGAGTTGGTGTGATATATAGGAGGTAACCTGGGCTGAGTTGGTGTGATATATAGGAGGTAACCTGGGCTGAGTTGGTGTGATATATAGGAGGTGACCTGGGCTGAGTTGGTGTGATATTTAGGAGATGACCTGGGCTGAGTTGGTGTGATATATAGGAGGTGACCTGGGCTGAGTTGGTGTGATATATAGGAGTAAACCTGGGCTGAGTTGGTGTGATATATAGGAGGTGACCTGGGCTGAGTCGGTGTGTGATATATAGGAGGTGACCTGGGCTGAGTTGGTGTGATATATAGGAGGTAACCTGTGCTGAGTTGGTGTGATATATAGGAGTAAACCTGGGCTGAGTTGGTGTGATATATAGGAGGTGACCTGGGCTGAGTTGGTGTGATATATAGGAGGTGACCTGGGCTGAGTTGGTGTGATATATAGGAGGTAACCTGTGCTGAGTTGGTGTGATTTATAGGAGAAGACCTGGGCTGAGTTGGTCTGATATATAGGGCGGTGACCTGGGCTGAGTTGGTGTGATATGTAGGAGTAAACCTGGGCTGAGTTGGTGTGATATATAGGAGGTAACCTGGGCTGAGTTGGTGTGATATATAGGAGGTGACCTGGGCTGAGTTGGTGTGATATATAGGAGGTAACCTGTGCTGAGTTGGTGTGATTTATAGGAGAAGACCTGGGCTGAGTTGGTGTGATACATAGGAGGTGACCTGGGCTGAGTTGGTGTGATATATAGGAGTAAACCTGGGCTGAGTTGGTGTGATATATAGGAGGTGACCTGGGCTGAGTTGGTGTGATATATAGGAGGTGACCTGGGCTGAGTTGGTGTGATATATAGGAGGTAACCTGGGCTGAGTTGGTGTGCTATATAGGAGGTGACCTGGGCTGAGTTGGTGTGATGTATAGGAGATGACCTGGGCTGAGTTGGTGTGATATATAGGAGGTGAACTGGGCTGAGTTGGTGTGATATATAGGAGTAAACCTGGGCTGAGTTGGTGTGATATATATAGGGGTTAACCTGGGCTGAGTCGGTGTGATATATAGGAGGTAACCTGGGGTTGGTGTGATATATAGGAGGTGACCTGGGCTGAGTTGGTGTGATATATAGGAGGTGACCTCGGCAGAGTTGGTGTGATATATAGGAGGTAACCTGGGCTAAGTTGGTGAGATATATAGGAGTAAACCTGGGCTGAGTTGGTGTGATATATAGGAGGTGACCTGGGCTGAGTCGGTGTGATATATAGGAGTAAACCTGGGCTGAGTTGTTGTGATATATAGGAGGTGACCTGGGATGAGTTGGTGTGATATATAGGAGGTGACCTGGGCTGAGTTGGTGTGATATATAGGAGGTGACCTGGGATGAGTCGGTGTGATATATAGGAGGTAACCTGGGGTTGGTGTGATATATAGGAGGTGACCTGGGCTGAGTTGGTGTGATATATAGGAGGTGACCTCGGTAGAGTTGGTGTGATATATAGGAGGTAACCTGGGCTAAGTTGGTGAGATATATAGGAGTAAACCTGGGCTGAGTTGTTGTGATATATAGGAGGTGACCTGGGATGAGTTGGTGTTATATATAGGAGGTGACCTGGGCTGAGTTGGTGTGATATATAGGAGGTGACCTGGGATAAGTTGGTGTGATATATAGGAGGTGACCTCGGCAGAGTTGGTGTGATATATAGGAGGTAACCTGGGCTGAGTTGGTGAGATATATAGGAGTAAACCTGGGCTGAGTTGGTGTGATATATAGGAGGTGACCTGGGATAAGTTGGTGTGATATATAGGAGGTGACCTCGGCAGAGTTGGTGTGATATATAGGAGGTAACCTGGGCTAAGTTGGTGAGATATATAGGAGTAAACCTGGGCTGAGTTGGTGTGATATATAGGAGGTGACCTGGGCTGAGTCGGTGTGATATATAGGAGTAAACCTGGGCTGAGTTGTTGTGATATATAGGAGGTGACCTGGGCTGAGTTGGTGTGATATATAGGAGGTAACCTGGGCTGAGTTGGTGTGATATATAGGAGGTGACCTGGGCTGAGTTGGTGTGATATATAGGAGGTGACCTGGGCTGAGTTGGTGTGATATATAGGAGGTAACCTGGGCTGAGTTGGTGTGATATATAGGAGGTGACCTGGGCTGAGTTGGTGTGATATATAGGAGGTAACCTGGGCTGAGTTGGTGTGATATATAGGAGGTGACCTGGGCTGAGTTGGTGTGATATATAGGAGTAAACCTGGGCTGAGTTGGTGTGATATATAGGAGGTAACCTGGGCTGAGTTGGTGTGAAATGTAGGAGGTAACCTGGGCTGAGTTGGTGTGATATATAGGAGATGACCTGGGCTGAGTTGGTGTGATATATAGGAGGTGACCTGGGATGAGTTGGTGTGATAGATAGGAGAGTTCCTGTAAAAATTGCAAATTTACATCACCAAATCTGCTTCCCAAATGGCAACCTATTCCTACATAGTGCACTAAAATAGTTCACTACTTTTGGGCCCTGGCCAAAAGTAGTGAACTATTTTGGGAATATGGTGTGCTTTGGGACACACAGATAGTCTGAGTTTTCACACTGTAAGCATTACTAGAAATTGAAGGTGTATAGCAACAATGTTATTTCCAAACCACAGTTCGTTGTCTTACCAAGGTAAACGTTTCTCTGCCCAATGTGGCTGCTACACTTTCTGAATTCCCCACAGGAAGTAAGGTGGTTTGTGGCACTCAGCTATTTCTACCAAAATGGAAATATATCTTTTAACTTTATCTAATCTTATCTATATGTTATGTCATGTTATCTTATCTTCATGTCAGGTCTTGTCATGTTAAGGTTATCTCATCTTTATGTCACATCATCTTATGTTATCTCATCTTCATGTCACATCATCTTATGTTATCTCATCTTTATGTCACATCATCTTATGTTATCTCATCTTCATGTTATCTCATCTTTATGTCACATCATCTTCATGTTATCTCATCTTCATGTTATCTCATCTTTATGTTATCTCATCTTATGTTATCTCATCTTCATGTTATCTCATCTTTATGTTATCTCATCTTCATGTTATCTTATCTTCATGTTATCTCATCTTCATGTTATCTCATCTTATGTTATCTCATCTTCATGTCACATCATCTTCATGTTATCTCATCTTCATGTTATCTCATCTTCATGTTATCTCATCTTTATGTTATCTCATCTTCATGTTATCTCATCTTCATGTTATCTCATCTTCATGTTATCTCATCTTCATGTTATCTCATCTTCATGTTATCTCATCTTCATGTTATCTCATCTTCATGTTATCTCATCTTTATGTTATCTCATCTTCATGTTATCTCATCTTCATGTTATCTCATCTTCATGTTATCTCATCTTCATGTTATCTCATCTTCATGTTATCTCATCTTCATGTCACATCATGTTATGTTATCTTTGTTCTATCTTCATGTTATCTTATCTTTGTTATTTTATCTTTACCGTATCTTATAGAATATAATGAAATATAATATTTTTATCATAGAATAGTAACCAGCTGTGGTTAGTCTTATAGATAATGCTGATGATGTTAGTCTTATAGTTAATGCTGATGATGTGGTGTAGGAACTACTAGTAACCAGCTGTGGTTAGTCTTATAGTTAATACTGATGATGTGGTGTAGGAACTACTAGTAATCAGCTGTGGTTAGTCTTATAGTTAATGCTGATGATGTGGTGTAGGAACTACTAGTAACCAGCTGTGGTTAGTCTTATAGATAATGCTGATGATGTTAGTCTTATAGATAATGCTGATGATGTGGTGTAGGAACTACTAGTAATCAGCTGTGGTTAGTCTTATAGTTAATGCTGATGATGTGGTGTAGGAACTACTAGTAATCAGCTGTGGTTAGTCTTATAGATAATGCTGATGATGTGGTGTAGGAACTACTAGTAACCAGCTGTGGTTAGTCTTATAGTTAATGCTGATGATGTGGTGTAGGAACTACTAGTAACCAGCTGTGGTTAGTCTTATAGATAATGCTGATGATGTTAGTCTTATAGTTAATGCTGATGATGTTAGTCTTATAGTTAATGCTGATGATGTGGTGTAGGAACTACTAGTAATCAGCTGTGGTTAGTCTTATAGATAATGCTGATGATGTTAGTCTTATAGTTAATGCTGATGATGTGGTGTAGGAACTACTAGTAATCAGCTGTGGTTAGTCTTATAGATAATGCTGATGATGTGGTGTAGGAACTACTAGTAATCAGCTGTGGTTAGTCTTATAGATAATGCTGATGATGTGGTGTAGGAACTACTAGTAATCAGCTGTGGTTAGTCTTATAGTTAATGCTGATGATGTGGTGTAGGAACTACTAGTAACCAGCTGTGGTTAGTCTTATAGTTAATGCTGATGATGTTAGTCTTATAGTTAATGCTGATGATGTGGTGTAGGAACTACTAGTAACCAGCTGTGGTTAGTCTTATAGTTAATGCTGATGATGTGGTGTAGGAACTACTAGTAACCAGCTGTGGTTAGTCTTATAGATAATGCTGATTATGTTAGTCTTATAGTTAATGCTGATGATGTGGTGTAGGAACTACTAGTAATCAGCTGTGGTTAGTCTTATAGTTAATGCTGATGATGTGGTGTAGGAACTACTAGTAATCAGCTGTGGTTAGTCTTATAGATAATGCTGATGATGTGGTGTAGGAACTACTAGTAACCAGCTGTGGTTAGTCTTATAGTTAATGCTGATGATGTGGTGTAGGAACTACTAGTAATCAGCTGTGGTTAGTCTTATAGATAATGCTGATGATGTTAGTCTTATAGATAATGCTGATGATGTTAGTCTTATAGTTAATGCTGATGATGTGGTGTAGGAACTACTAGTAATCAGCTGCGGTTAGTCTTATAGTTAATGCTGATGATGTGGTGTAGGAACTACTAGTAATCAGCTGTGGTTAGTCTTATAGATAATGCTGATGATGTTAGTCTTATAGATAATGCTGATGATGTTAGTCTTATAGTTAATGCTGATGATGTGGTGTAGGAACTACTAGTAATCAGCTGTGGTTAGTCTTATAGTTAATGCTGATGATGTGGTGTAGGAACTACTAGTAATCAGCTGTGGTTAGTCTTATAGATAATGCTGATGATGTTAGTCTTATAGATAATGCTGATGATGTGGTGTAGGAACTACTAGTAACCAGCTGTGGTTAGTCTTATAGTTAATGCTGATGATGTGGTGTAGGAACTACTAGTAACCAGCTGTGGTTAGTCTTATAGTTAATGCTGATGATGTGGTGTAGGAACTACTAGTAACCAGCTGTGGTTAGTCTTATAGTTAATGCTGATGATGTGGTGTAGGAACTACTAGTAATCAGCTGTGGTTAGTCTTATAGATAATGCTGATGATGTGGTGTAGGAACTACTAGTAATCAGCTGTGGTTAGTCTTATAGTTAATGCTGATGATGTGGTGTAGGAACTACTAGTAACCAGCTGTGGTTAGTCTTATAGTTAATGCTGATGATGTGGTGTAGGAACTACTAGTAACCAGCTGTGGTTAGTCTTATAGTTAATGCTGATGATGTGGTGTAGGAACTACTAGTAACCAGCTGTGGTTAGTCTTATAGTTAATGCTGATGATGTGGTGTAGGAACTACTAGTAATCAGCTGTGGTTAGTCTTATAGTTAATGCTGATGATGTGGTGTAGGAACTACTAGTAATCAGCTGTGGTTAGTCTTATAGATAATGCTGATGATGTTAGTCTTATAGATAATGCTGATGATGTGGTGTAGGAACTACTAGTAACCAGCTGTGGTTAGTCTTATAGTTAATGCTGATGATGTGGTGTAGGAACTACTAGTAACCAGCTGTGGTTAGTCTTATAGTTAATGCTGATGATGTGGTGTAGGAACTACTAGTAACCAGCTGTGGTTAGTCTTATAGTTAATGCTGATGATGTGGTGTAGGAACTACTAGTAATCAGCTGTGGTTAGTCTTATAGATAATGCTGATGATGTGGTGTAGGAACTACTAGTAATCAGCTGTGGTTAGTCTTATAGTTAATGCTGATGATGTGGTGTAGGAACTACTAGTAACCAGCTGTGGTTAGTCTTATAGTTAATGCTGATGATGTGGTGTAGGAACTACTAGTAACCAGCTGTGGTTAGTCTTATAGTTAATGCTGATGATGTGGTGTAGGAACTACTAGTAACCAGCTGTGGTTAGTCTTATAGTTAATGCTGATGATGTGGTGTAGGAACTACTAGTAATCAGCTGTGGTTAGTCTTATAGTTAATGCTGATGATGTGGTGTAGGAACTACTAGTAATCAGCTGTGGTTAGTCTTATAGATAATGCTGATGATGTTAGTCTTATAGATAATGCTGATGATGTGGTGTAGGAACTACTAGTAACCAGCTGTGGTTAGTCTTATAGTTAATGCTGATGATGTGGTGTAGGAACTACTAGTAATCAGCTGTGGTTAGTCTTATAGATAATGCTGATGATGTGGTGTAGGAACTACTAGTAACCAGCTGTGGTTAGTCTTATAGTTAATGCTGATGATGTGGTGTAGGAACTACTAGTAACCAGCTGTGGTTAGTCTTACAGTTAATGCTGATGATGTGGTGTAGGAACTACTAGTAACCAGCTGTGGTTAGTCTTATAGTTAATGCTGATGATGTGGTGTAGGAACTACTAGTAATCAGCTGTAGTTAGTCTTATAGATAATGCTGATGATGTGGTGTAGGAACTACTAGTAACCAGCTGTGGTTAGTCTTATAGTTAATGCTGATGATGTGGTGTAGGAACTACTAGTAATCAGCTGTGGTTAGTCTTATAGTTAATGCTGATGATGTGGTGTAGGAACTACTAGTAATCAGCTGTGGTTAGTCTTATAGTTAATGCTGATGATGTGGTGTAGGAACTACTAGTAATCAGCTGTGGTTAGTCTTATAGTTAATGCTGATGATGTTAGTCTTATAGGTAATGCTGATGATGTGGTGTAGGAACTACTAGTAACCAGCTGTGGTTAGTCTTATAGTTAATGCTGATGATGTTAGTCTTATAGATAATGCTGATGATGTTAGTCTTATAGATAATGCTGATGATGTGGTGTAGGAACTACTAGTAATCAGCTGTGGTTAGTCTTATAGTTAATGCTGATGATGTGGTGTAGGAACTACTAGTAACCAGCTGTGGTTAGTCTTATAGTTAATGCTGATGATGTGGTGTAGGAACTACTAGTAACCAGCTGTGGTTAGTCTTATAGTTAATGCTGATGATGTGGTGTAGGAACTACTAGTAACCAGCTGTGGTTAGTCTTATAGTTAATGCTGATGATGTGCTGTAGGAACTACTAGTAATCAGCTGTGGTTCCAACCATGATGCACAGAAAGACACTCAGCTTTTCTCTCTTTTCTCCCCGCTCACTATTCCGCTCAGTACACACACTGCTTTCACTCAAAGGCTGCACCCTAATCCTTATATGGATCACTACCCTAAGGGCCCTGGTCTAAAGTAGTGCACTACCCCGATGGGCCTTGGTCTAAAGTAGTGCCCTACCCAGATGGGTCCTGGTCTAAAGTAGTGCACTACACTATGGAACCTCGTCTAAAGTAGTGCACTACCCCTATGGGCCCTTTTCTAGAGTGGTGCACTACCCCATGGGTCCTGGTCTACAGTATTGCACTACTCTATGGGCCCTGGTCTAAAGTAGTGCCCTACCCAGATGGGTCCTGGTCTAAAGTAGTGCACTACACTATGGAACCTCGTCTAAAGTAGTGCACTACCCCTATGGGCCCTTTTCTAGAGTGGTGCACTACCCCATGGGCCCTGGTCTAAAGTATTGCACTACCCCGATGGGCCTTGGTCTAAAGTAGTGCCCTACCCAGATGGGTCCTGGTCTAAAGTAGTGCACTACACTATGGAACCTCGTCTAAAGTAGTGCACTACCCCTATGGGCCCTTTTCTAGAGTGGTGCACTACCCCATGGGCCCTGGTCTACAGTATTGCACTACTCTATGGGCCCTGGTCTAAAGTAGTGCACTACCTCTATGGGTCCTGGTCTAAAGTAGTGCACTAAATAGGGAATAGGGTGCCATTTGGAACATATCCACTTGTTCAACAGCCTCTTATCTCTTTAACCTCAAATAACTTTGACAACAGCCTTAACAACGTTTTCAGGACCAATGCATCTACAAAACAATACAATCCTTCCTTTATAGATCTATTTGTGCAGAAACTCTATATGTTGTGAGGTCACAGTGGCCTTATGGGTGACGTGTAGAGAGGAACTGCATTGAAAAGATATATTAGTCGACGTAGAGTTGGTGTGATATATAGGAGGTGACCTGGGCTGAGTTGGTGTGATATATAGGAGGTGACCTGGGCTGAGTTGGTGTGATATATAGGAGGTGACCTGGGCTGAGTTGGTGTGATATATAGGAGGTGACCTGGGCTGAGTTGGTGTGATATATAGGAGGTAACCTGGGCTGAGTTGGTGTGATATATAGGAGGTGACCTGGGCTGAGTTGGTGTGATTTATAGGAGGTGACCTGGGCTGAGTTGGTGTGATATATAGGAGGTGACCTGGGCTGAGTTGGTGTGATATATAGGAGGTGACCTGGGCTGAGTTGGTGTGATATATAGGAGGTGACCTGGGCTGAGTTGGTGTGATATATAGGAGGTGACCTGGGCTGAGTTGGTGTGATATATAGGAGATGACCTGGGCTGAGTTGGTGTGATATATAGGAGGTGACCTGGGCTGAGTTGGTGTGATATATAGGAGGTGACCTGGGCTGAGTTGGTGTGATATATAGGAGGTGACCTGGGCTGAGTTGGTGTGATATATAGGAGGTGACCTGGGCTGAGTTGGTGTGATATATAGGAGGTGACCTGGGCTGAGTTGGTGTGATTTACAGGAGTGTTGTTCTTGTAAAAAATGGAAACTTTTCAACAACAATATTACGTCCCAAATGGCAAACTATTCCCTACATAGTGCACTACGCTTTGGGCCCTGGTCAAAAGTAGTGAACTATATATGGTGTGATTTTGGATACATACAGAGTCTGAGTTTCCACACACTGTAAGCATTACTAGGAATTGAAGGTGTCTAGCAGCAATGTTATTTCCAAACCGCAGTGAATTGTCTGACAAGGTAAAAGTGTCTCTGTGGCTGCTACACTTCCTGAATTCCCCACAGGAAGTATGATGCTGTGCAGCACTCAGCTATTTCTACCAACATGAAACTATATCTCTTATCTTTATCTAATCTAATCTATCCTTTATGTCATGTCATCTTATCTTATCTTTATCTAATCTAAATCTATCCTTTATGTCATGTCATCTTATCTTATCTTTATCTAATCTAAATCTATCCTTTATGTCATGTCATCTTATCTTATCTTTATCTAATCTAAATCTATCCTTTATGTCATGTCATCTTATCTTATCTTTATCTAATCTAAATCTATCCTTTGTCATCTTTTCTTTATCTAATCTAAATCTATCCTTTATGTCATGTCATCTTATCTTATCTTTATCTAATCTAAATCTATCCTTTATGTCATGTCATCTTATCTTATCTTTATCTAATCTAAATCTATCCTTTATGTCATGTCATCTTATCTTATCGTTATCTAATCTAAATCTATCCTTTATGTCATGTCATCTTATCTTTATGACATGTTATGTAATCTTATCTTCACCTTTATATTTTGCTATCTTATCTTTATGTTATGTTATCTTATCTTAATTTATGTTATGTTATCTTATTGTTATCTTTATATTTATCTTATCTTTATGTTATCTTATCTTAATGTTATCTTATCTTTATGTTATCTTATCTTAATGTTATCTTATCTTTATCCTATGTTATCTTTATGTTATCTTATCTTTCTGTTATCTTATCTTTATCCTATGTCATCTTTATGTTGTCTTATCTTTATGTTGTCTTATCTTTATGTTGTCTTATCTTTATCCTATGTTATCTTTATATTTGTCTTATCTTTATGTTGTCTCATCTTTATGTTATCTTATCTTTATGTTGTCTTATCTTTATGTTGTCTTATCTTTATATTTGTCTTATCTTTATCCTATATTATCTTTATATTTATCTTATCTTTGTTATTTTATATTTATCTTATACATTAAATGAAATACAATATTTTTTTATTATAGAATAATAGAAAACAATGGAATGGCAAAACTTTATTAATGTTGTCAAAATGGTTTGTCAAAATGTGTATTGGGATGGATTTGATCAACTCTGTACCAAAGGGATAAATGATCAATTGACAGAGAGAGATAAAAGAGATTTCTGTCCAACCACAAAGTGGATTACTTGTCATCGTACTGCTGATGTAACTGATACCCACGTAGGGCCTTTCTTCCAGTCAGTCAGTCACTGATTATAGAAGGAGAACTGTTTCCTCCAGTCAGTCAGTTCTGAGAGAAGGAGAAATGTTTCCTATTGGCTCTGAGGCTGACATAGTGACATGTGTGTTGGTGGAGAGTATTTCCGTAAAGCAGTCTGTGGTTTGCTGCTGTCTGACTGAGTCTAACTGAATGATGTTCAGACAGTACAGGCAGGCTACCAGTGGCAGGCTACCAGTGGCAGGATACCAGTGGCAGGATACGAGTAGCAAGATACCAGTGGCAGGCTACCAAAGTGGCATTGTTTAAAGTGACCAGTGATACATTTATTACATCCAATTTTTCCATTATTAAAGTGGCTGGAGTTGAGTCAGTGTGTTGGCAGCAGCCACTCAATGTTAGTGGTGGCTGTTTAACAGTCTGGTGGCCTTGAGATAGAAGCTGTTTTTCAGTCTCTCAGTCCCAGCTTTGATGCACCTGTACTGACCTCGCCTTCTGGATGATAGCGGGGTGAACAGGCAGTGGCTCGGGTGGTTGTTGCCCTTGTTGATCTTTTTGGCCTTCCTGTGACATCGGGTGGTGTAGGTGTCCTGGAGGGCAGGTAGTTTGCCCCCGGTGATGCGTTGTGCAGACCTCACTACCCTCTGGAGAGCCTTACGGTTGTGGTCGGAGCAGTTGCCATACCAGGCGGTGATACAGCCTGACAGGATGCTCTCGATTGTGCATCTGTAGAAGGTTGTGAGTGTTTTTGGTGACAAGCCAAATCTCTTCAGCCTCCTGAGGTTGAAGAGGCGTTGCTGCGCCTTCCTCACGATGCTGTCTGTGTGAGTGGACCAATTCAGTTTGTCTGTGATGTGTATGCCGAGGAACTTAAAACTTCCACCTTCTCCACTACTGTCCCGTCGATGTGGATAGGGGGATGCTCCCTCTGCTGTTTGCTGAAGTCCACGATCATCTCCTTTGTTGTGTTGACATTGAGTGTGAGGTTGTTTTCCTGACACCACACTCCGAGGGCCCTCACCTCCTCCCTGTAGGCCGTCTCGTCATTGATGGTAATCAAATCAAATCAAATGTATTTATAAAGCCCTTCTTACATCAGCTGATATCTCAAGGTGCTGTACAGAAACACAGCCTAAAACCCCTAAACAACAAGTAATGCAGGTGTAGAAGCACGGTGGCTAGGAAAAACTCCCTAGAAAGGCCAGAACCTAGGAAGAAACCTAGAGAGGAACCAGGCTATGAGGGGCGGCCAGTCCTCTTCTGGCTATGCCAGGTGGAGATTATAACAGAATATGGCCAAGATTTTCAAACGTTCATAGATGTCCAGCAGGGTCAAATAATAATAATCGCAGTGGTTGTCGAGGGTCCAACAGGTCAGCACCTCAGGAGTAAAATGTCAGTTGGCTTTTCATAGTCGATCATTCAGAGTATCTCTACCGCTCCTGCTGTCTCTAGAGAGTTGAAAACAGCAGGTCTGGGACAGGTAGCACGTCCGGTAAACAGGTCAGGGTTCCATAGCCACAGGCAGAATAGTTGAAACTGGAGCAGCAGCACGGCCAGGTGGACTGGGGACAGCAAGGAGTCATCAGGCCAGGTAGTCCTGAGGCATGGTCCTAGGGCTCAGGTCTTCCGAGAAAGAGAGAGAAAGAAAGAAAGAAAGAACGAAAGAAAGAAAGAAAGAAAGAAAGAGAGAATTAGAGAGAGCATACTTAAATTCACACAGGACACCGGATAAGACAGGATAAATACTCCAGATATAACAGACTGACCCCAGCCCCCCGACACATAAACTACTGCAGCATAAATACTGGAGGCTGAGACAGGAGAAACACTCCAGATATAACAGACTGACCCTAGCCCCCCGACACATAAACTACTGCAGCATAAATACTGGAGGCTGAGACAGGAGAAACACTCCAGATATAACAGACTGACCCTAGGACACATAAACTACTGCAGCATAAATACTGGAGGCTGAGACAGGAGAAATACTCCAGATATAACAGGCCCCAGCCCCCGACACATAAATACTGCAGCATAAATACTGGAGGCTGAGACAGGAGAAACACTCCAGATATAACAGACTGACCCTAGCCCCCGACACATAAACTACTGCAGCATAAATACTGGAGGCTGAGACAGGAGAAACACTCCAGATATAACAGACTGACTAGCCCCCCGACACATAAACTACTGCAGCATAAATACTGGAGGCTGAGACAGGAGAAACACTCCAGATATAACAGACTGACCCTAGCCCCCCGACACATAAACTACTGCAGCATAAATACTGGAGGCTGAGACAGGAGAAACACTCCAGATATAACAGACTGACCCTAGACACATAAACTACTGCAGCATAAATACTGGAGGCTGAGACAGGAGGGGTCAGGAGACACTGTGGCCCCACCCGACGATACCGTTTAAACAGGGCCAAACAGGCAGGATATAACCCCACCCACTTTGTCAAAGCACAGCCCCCCACAGCACTAATCAAGCCTACCACTGTAGTGTCGTCTGCAAACTTGATGAATGAGTTGGAGGCGTGCATGGCCACGCAGTCATGGATGAACAGGGAGTACAGGAGAGGGCTAGGAATGCACCCTTGTGGGGCCCCAGTGTTGAGAATCAGCAGGGTGGAGATGTTGTTTCCTACCTTCACCACCTGGGGCGGCCCGTGAGGAAGTCCAGGAACCAGTTGCACAGGGTGGGGTCGAGACCCAGGGTCTCGAGCTTGATGACGAGTTTGGAGGGTACTATGGTGTTAAATGCTGAGCTGTGTCGATGAACATCATTCTCACATAGGTATTCCTCTTGTCCAGATGGGTTAGGGCAGTGTGGAGTGTGATTGCGATTGCATAGTCTGTGGACCTATTGGGGCGGTAAGCAAATTGGAGAGGGTCTAGGGTGTCAGGTAGGGTGGAGGTGATATGATCCTTGTCTAGTCTCTCAAAGCACTTCATGATGACTGAAGTGAGTGCTAGTCGTTTAGCTCAGTTACCTTAGCTTTCTTGGGAACAGGAACAATGTTGGCCCTCCTGAAGCATGAGGGAACAGCAGACTGGAATAGGGATTGATTGAATATATCCAAAAACACACCAGCCAGCTGGTCTGCTCATGCTCTGAGGACGCGGCTGGGGATGCCGTCTGGGCCAGC